>NC_041392.1:481399910-481434530 GCF_002162155.2 Triticum dicoccoides | reverse complement strand
CTCGCCTAAGTTTCAAAAATCCTACCGAGTGATGAGCAAACCTCACACTCGGAGGCTTAGCCGCAACCCAATGCTCGCCTAAGTTTCAAAAATCCTACCAAGTGATGAGCAAACCTCACACTCGGAGGCTTAGCTACAGCCCAATGCTCGCCTAAGTTTCAAAAATCCTACTGAGTGATGAGCAAACCTCACACTAGGGGGCTTAGCTGCAGCCCAGTGCTCGCCTAAGTTTCAAAAATCCCACCGAGTGATGAGCAAACCTCATGCCCGGGGGCTTAGCTGTAGTCTAGTACTCGCCTAAGTTGAAAAACCATCCCTATCCGCAAGGACGATGAGGTGCAGGTCGACTGCAATCCTCTCCACGGAGCTGCGCCACAAATACAATGTCCGCTCCATCCCTATTCGCAAGGACGACGAGGTACAGGTCGACTGCAATCCTCTCCATGGAGCTGTGCCAAAAGTACAATGTCCGCTCCATCCCTATCCGCAAGGACGACGAGGTACAGGTCGACTGCAATCCTCTCCACGGAGCTGCGACACAAATACAATGTTCGCTCCATCCCTATCTGCAAGGACGACGAGGTGCAGGTCGGCTGCAATCCTCTCCACGGAGCTGCGCCACAAGTACAATGTCCGCTCCATCCCTATCCGCAAGGACGATGAGGTGCAAGTCGATTGAGATATCTCCCTTAGAGTTGCATCTCAAAAATTATTTCGAGTGAAGATTAAGTTCCACTCGATGGAAAACGCAAGCACATGCAGAAGATAAACCAAGATCAGATAAATTCTCAAGAGTTTCAGAACAGAGATAAAAGTACTCGGGCGTCAGGCCCGAAGGAGTTTAACGGTTACAAAACCACTCGGCATTCCGAGGCAAATTTAAAGCAAGTTTAAGTATCAAGTTTGTTCACTCGGCAGGAGGAGGACTTGCAGGCTGGACGAACTCGTCCAAATCAATCCCGTCCGCGATCCGAGTGGCAGCAACAATAAAAGTCTCCATGAAGGACTAGAAGTCGTGCCTTTTTGTGTTGGCGACCTTGATCGCCGCCAACTTCTCCGCTCGAGCTTCTCGGCAGTGGACCCTGACCAATGACAGAGCCACGTCAGCACCACATCGGGCAGAGGACTTCTTCCATTCTTGCACTCGACCAGGGATCTCGTTGAGTCGAGCCATCAGAGACTCGAGATCATTCTGAAGCGTTGCCCTTGGCCAGAGCGATGAGTCGATGCGTGAAACTGCAACCTTCAGACGGGCAAGATAACTTGTAACACTGGTGACGCGAGATTCCAGTCGAAGCACATTCATGGCAGCCTCGTCACCGACTGGAGAAAGGATAGGGTCCAAGCTTGTCTCGACCCGTCCAGTCTCCTCTTCAAAGTTTTGGCAAAATTCTGCAGAGTCAAGGAGTTAATGAGTCGACTGGTCAGGTCCAACTTGCAAACAGTAAAACAGTCGAGTAAAAAAGAGGTACCTTCGAGCATAAGAAAGAGTTTCTTGGTGAGAGCTTCCAGATAAGCCTCCAAATCATTCCTCCTGCGAGTCATGCTCTCCAGCTGGTCGGTCAGAGCCACTTTATCTTTTTTCAGACGAGTCACCTCTCGATTGGATTCGGTGAGAGACGGATTCAGCTTGTTGATTTCTTCCTCCAGTGCTCCGACCGAAGCCAGTTTCTGGTCAGCAAGGGCAGTCTTCTCCTGAGCCTCCTTCTGCGCAGCTGCAAGGTCCAGATCCTTCTTCTCCAGGGCCAGCCTCATTTTCTCTGCAAAATTCACATTTAGATCAAACAGAAGAATGAAGAGATAACTTGAGGGATGTTCAAGATAAGCAGTCGACAGGCTGTTACCTTCCGTACCAGCGACTTCATCTTGAGCCTTCTTCAAGTTCTGCTGAGCCAACTCCAGGTCAAGGTTGAGTTGCCTTTGCTTTTCCTCAAATTCGGCGAACTTGGAGATAAGCGTACAAAATTTCTACAGTGAGTAAAAGACATATCAATTGACAAGATCAAATATTATTTATTTCCGAATGAATAAAACTTCAAGACTACTCAGACCCCAACCGACTGCCAGCAGTCAACTGCGGTCTCGGGGACTACACCCAGTGGGTGCACTAAGCGTGCCCCCACTGGTTCGGATTCCACTCGGCCGGTCCGCCTAGGCCGAGTAAAAAAAGAGAGAAAGAAGTGCTCAAACCCCAACCAACTGCCAGCAGTCGACCGCGGTCTCAGGGACCACACCCAGTGGGTGCACTTGGCGTGCCCCCATTGGTTCGGATTCCACTCGACTAACACCCAGTGGGTGTACAATCTCGAAGTGCAAGACAATGAAAGATTGCGCAAAGGAAAATATTCGGGTATCATATCCTAAAAGGAACAAGTCCAGTCGGAAGATTGACTTAGACATTGGCTCGAAGAGCCGCGCTGGCGTCATAAGCAGCCTGACTATTTTCGTGCGCCGCCTTCACCCGCTCCATCATTATGCCAGCCTGACAAATAGCCTCCGCATCAGCGTCCGACTGGCTTTCTGGAACATGATGAGTGGCAAAGAAGGGGATGGATGGTCCAGACACAGCGGCTTGGAGATCCGAGACATGAAGTTGGATGGTTGAAACAAGCTCTGGAGCAGTCGACGAAGCAGGACGCGCACTCGACACTGGGTCAGCAAAGGTTACATAAACCTTACTCGCATCTTCGAGCCGTTGAACTACTCGCTCCGCCGCCGGCTCCGACTGGGATGTCTTGTTAGCTGTTTCCTTCTTCTTCTTGGGCCTCAGCGGCACATCCTCGTCATCATCCGGAAGCTCAATGACATTGGGAGGGGATGCAAAGAAATCAGTCGACCCCAGATGAGTCACCAGAATTTAATCGACCGAACAATCGAGAACAAGATCATGAGGATCGTACCCGGGTTGGAAGTGACTGCATCTTCCATGTCCTCATCTTCATACTGATGGGTGGAGGTCCCAGAAGTAGCAGCACTACAAATTTCAGAATTCAGTCAGTCATGTTTGACTAAATGAGTCGACTCAAATCCAGATTCATACTAAAACAAGAAATCAAGTCCAAGTAATACCCAGAAGCAATGGGGATGGCCACTTTGATCTTCGGCAAGGCCTTTGGTGGTTTGGAGGGCGTAGCTTTCGGTTGCTTCAATGCCTTCTCAGTCGGCGCTGGAGAAGACGTTCGAGGGCGCTTCGATGAATGCCCAGTTTGCGCTGTCGCTTTGCCGCGGGCACTTGCTAGGTCGTGAGAAAGCTTGGATCGTTTTTCCCTACGAGGAGGAGAGTCGACCTCTTCTTCATCACTCAGGTCGTCGCTGTCCTCGTCCTCTTCGTCGTCAGATTGCCACTCGCCGCTGTCACCTCCACTCGCTTCTCCCTCTGGGTCCTGCTCCTGCTCCCCGTTGGGCATCGAGTACATCTTAGTCAGGGCCTAGAAGACAACAACCAAGATAGGAGATAGTCGGATAACGGCAATTAGCTAATTGAAAAATCAAGAAAACACTCGACCATTTGGAGTCATACCTTGTCGATTTTGTACGAGTTGTTGAGTGGAGGAATCCTCCGAGATCCCCTAGGGTTGTCCTTATTGCCAGTGATGCTCTTCAGCCACCCTTCCAATGTAGCATTGTCGACTTCCTCTGGATGGATCCGAGTGGTGTCATCGGTGCCCGAATACAGCCACATCGGATGGTCATGAGCTTGAAGGGGTTGGATGCGTCGCCTGAGGAAGACCTCCAACAGGTCCATACCGGTTACCCCGTCACGGACAAGCTGGACTACTCGCTCAACCAGAACTTTCACTTGCGCCTTCTCCTCTGGGATCACTTTCAAAGCAGAGGGCTTGTCCACTCGGGCCATGGAAAAGGGGGGAAGTCCAGTCAACTGACCCAGAGTCGGCTGGTCCTTGCAGTAGAACCAGGTCGACTGCCACCCTCGGACCGACTCAGGAAGGACCATGGTTGGGAAAGTACTTTTACTCCTCATCTGAATCCCAAGACCCCCGCACATCTGAATCACTTGCGTCCTCTCATCACTCGGGCTGGCCTTCTTGACCGACTGAGAATGGCATGTGAATATGTGCTTGAAGAGCCCCCAGTGTGGCCGACAGCCCAGGAAGCTCTCACACATGGACACAAAAGCAACGAGGTACACGATGGTATTCGGAGTAAAGTGGTGGAGTTGCACCCCAAAGAAGTTCAAAAAACCTCGAAAGAAAGGGTGGGGAGGCAAGGAAAACCCGCGGTCGACGTGAGTAGCGAGGAGAACGCGCTCACCCTCCTATGGCTGCGGCTCGGTCTCGTTCCCGGGAGTTGCACCAATTCGTGGGGGATCAGTCCCCCCTCGACCAGGTCATCGATGTCGTCCCGGTGAATCGTCGAGTGAATCTAGTCGCCCTAGATCCAGCCCGGTGGCAGGCCGGCCCTCGAAGAAGATCCGCCTTGGCCGGACTTCTTCCCCTTCGCCTTCGCCGTCGCCTTCTTCGCGCGCTCTAACGCCACCATCTTCTCCTTCCCCATCGCGGCGAGCAGAGCTCGAACGGGGCGGCGGCGCTGGAGCAGGAGCAGATGCAGCAGAGAAAACTAAGAGAGAAAGAGAAGAACGAAGACGCACTGTTCAAAGAAAACCCTGGCCCGACGCCTTATATGGGGCCGCTTCCGAGTGGCTGACCCGTGGGTCTGGACGACCCAATCGAATCCCGCAACAGTCGCGTGCGAGGTACGTGGCAAAAAAGGTGGTGCAGTGATCGAGGAGGCCGCACCTAATCCCTTCCGATTACTGCGGTCTCCCCCGTCCCACGCGCTTCCCCAAAATCCAAATCCCGCGATATCCGCGTGCAGTAGGGCAATCCGTCAGACGGAATATCTTCTCCATATCAGTACTCAAGACATCACAGTAAAGTTCACTCGGCAGATTCAAGAATGGATCAAGGCGACTGAAAAGGAGCTGAGATCATTATGGTTGTTCGCTTGGTCACGATAAGTCACTACCGGAGCACAAAAATTGAATCGGAGGAATTCTCAACTCCTTCTACACTCAAGCCCTGAACCATTCGAGGGCTAATGATGAAGCTATGTACCTAGGGTAGGGTCATAGGCCTGGCCTAGACTTCCTCCCCAAGGACATCACCCCAAAGCCAGCAGCACTCAAAGGGTACCATCACCCACTCGACCAAAGACATTCCACTCGGAAGAAACAATGTCACTCGACCGTTACAGAAGTCACTCGACAAACAGAAGATCTGAAGCCACTCTACACAGCAACGATCGGATGTTTACTCATAGACTTAACTATCATTTATAGCACTTTAATACGGACATTACCTGTAACGCTCCTTCTTTATGTACATTGAACCCCGCATAACGGAGGGGAGCTGGGGTCCTGGGGCACTCTATATAAGCCACCCCCTCCTCCAGGACAGGGGTTCGCATCTTTTGTAAACACACAAACACATATAATCCAGTCGACCGCTCCAGGGCATCGAGACGTAGGGCTATTACTTCCTCCGAGAAGGGCCTGAACTCGTAAACTCGTGTGTACAACTACTCCATAGCTAAGATCTTGCCTCTTCATACCTACCCCCCATTCTACTATCAGTCTTAGAACCACGACAGCGTCCTCGTCCATCGCCGGATCCGGGGATCCCGCGCCCAGATCTGGCCTCCCTCCGCCTGGGTGCACCCATTCGCACCAGAGTCGGCCTTGCCCGTCGCTGAAGACCCCTCGCGCCGCTCCCCGGAGTCCTAGCGCCACCGGCCTCGTCCCCGGTCGGGAGGAGGACGACGCGCTCGCGCGCCCAACCGCCTTCCCTCCATCGCCGCGTGGGCCTAGCAAGCTAGCCCCGCTGCAGGCCCAACTACGCCAAGGCCAGCCCAGCTCCGCCTCTCCCTCAGACCGCTCTGATATGACCCAAGGGCCCATGGTGAGCATCCCCCCTATTCACTGCCTTGTGTGCATGACAGTTATCCGATGCTCACTTTTTGGTCCTGATATCTCACTAAGTGCTCAAGTCTGTGACATTTTTATGTCTCCTTCATCATGTCATATCTCGGTGACCGTGGCTCCGATTCATGCATATGATATGTCGAATTGTTCACCTCTTTGAGATCTTCATGTTAGAAGCATTTCCATGCATGTTACTTTCCATTATGATGCCATTTTCATTGATGCAGGAGTGCCATAAAATGTTAACTGCTGGTACTTATCAGATCATGGTGAATTGTCATTTTTGTTGCATTTGATGTGTGTATTCTTTGAGCATGAGGTCTACATGTGTTTTGAACTACATCATGCCATCTTTACAGAGGTGCAAGCCTTGTATTTTTGTGATCTATGTGGTGACTAGCACAACCATGCAAACTTGGCTCCGTGATGTTGCTGTTTTCAGGGACTTAGGATTTTGCTAAGTCTTTTACCTGCTGTTATTTTGATGCCATGTAAACTTGATGCTAAAGTGATATCCATGCTTATTTTGGGATACTTCAGTAAGGATGTTTTGAACATGTGGTTATGATGTATCCATCGATGCCCCTGTTTGCAATTATGGAGTGCTCTAGCATGTCATTTGCTTGCTCTACTTTTGCTATAAAATGTTTCTCACAGATTGTTAACATGTTAATCAATATTGCCATGGTTGTTGCTAGTGATCCATGCATCCTATGAACTTTCTCTTGCCATGGTTAGCTTCATGACCATGTTATCTTGCTATTGGTATGCTTATATTGTCGTGCAATGCTTTATGGTGAGTGGCATGAGCTCGCAAAGTTGCCATCATAAATCTGTTTATGCCATGCTCTGTTTTCTGCTAAGTTTGAAATTGTTAATAAATCTTGCTATGTTTACATGGGTTTCATCATATCTTGTGTGCCTTTTGGCTCATGGTCAGTAAGGGACTTTTGATCTATGCTTTTATTAGAATCATTCCATGTCTTTGTTTGCTATGATATGTTCATGTAGCATGTTGTTTTCTTGCTCTAAACTTTGCTTCATGATGTTGTTTTTGACATGTTAGTATTTTCACTAAGTCTGTGATGCTGATATCTTTTGCACTTTTGCCATGCTTCTTTGAACCTGCTTTTGTGTTTTTAGCCATAGCTCAGTGTTGATGTTTTGTCAAGCATCTCTTGTACATCACTTCCATATGCTTCGTTGCTATGTTGGAGTGTAGTAGCTTAGTTTCTTGTTGCATTCTAGATGGCATCGTGCTGTTAATCGCAGAATTGTGCCATTCTTGTTTTGCTTGCCATTTGCAAGCCGTGCATCCGTTTTCGGTGATCCTTATATCGATTTCGACCGAAATCACCTCATCTTTCCAGCAGCATACTTGGTTTGCCAATTTGATGCCTTGATATGTCTTTCCCTTCTGGAGCACCCATATGCATTGCACGTCATATCTTGCATATCATGCCATGTATTGCATCATGTTGCTTGTGCATTGCACCGTGATTGATTGATTGCTCCATTGCTTGTGTCCTTGCTTTGGATAGAGCGGGTAGACGAGTACGTGACTAGGGAACCTGTTGAGTACGCTTTCGAGGACCAAGCTTTCGACAACTCTGAGAACTTTGCAGGCAAGATGACCATATCCTCGAAATCACTTCTATCTTTGCTTGCTAGTTGTTCGCTCTATCGCTATGTCGCGCTACCTACCACTTGATATATCATGCCTCCCATATTGCCATGTCAAGCCTCTAACCCACCTTCCTAGAAAACCGTTGTTTGGCTATGTTACCGCTTTTTCTCAGCCCCTCTTATAGCGTAGTTGCAGGTGAAGTTGAAGTTTGTTCCATGTTGGAACATGGATTTGTTGGGATATCATTATTATATCTTATTTACTTTAATGCATCTATATACTTGGTAAAGGGTGGAAGGCCTGGCCTTATGCCTGGTTTTTTGTTCCATTCTTGCCGCCCTAGTTTCTGTCATACTGGTGTTATGTTCCTTGATTTTGCGTTCCTTACGCGGTTGGGTGTTATGGGAACCCCTTGACAGATCGCTTTGAATAAAACTCCTCCAGCAAGGCCCAACCTTGGTTTTACCATTTGCCTCACCACCACCTACTTTTCCCTTGGGAGTCGCGCTTCCGAGGGTCATCTTTATTTTAACCCCCCGGGCCAGTGCTTCTCTAAGTGTTGGTCCAACTTGGGCGATGTCCGGCGCCCCCTAGGCAACTAGGGTCTATGCCAACCCGACGTCTGGCCCATACGATGTGCCCTGAGAACGAGATATGTGCAGCTCCTATCGGGATTTGTTGGCACAGCGGGCGGTCTTGCTGGTCTTGTTTTACCATTGTCAAAATGTCTTGTAACCGGGATTTCAAGACTGATCGGGTCTTCCCGGGAGAAGGAATATCCTTCGTTGACCGTGAGAGCTTGCTAAGTTGGGACACCCCTGCAGGGTTTAAACTTTCGAGAGCCGTGCCCGCGTTTATGTGGTAGATGGGAATTTGTTAATATCCGGTTGTAGAGAACTTGACACTTGACTTAATTAAAATACATTAACCGCGTGTGTAGCCGTGATGGTCTCTTTTCGGCGGAGTCCGGGAAGTGAACACGATCTTGTGTTATGCTTGAACGTAAGTAGTTTTCAGGATCACTTCTTGTTCACTTCTAGCTTCTCAACCATGTGTTGCTTCTCTTCTCGCTCTTATTTGTGTATGTTAGGCACCATATATGCTTAGTGCTTGCTGCAGCTCCACCTCACTACCCCTTTCCTACCCATAAGCTTAAATAGTCTTGATCTCGCGGGTGTGAGATTGCTGAGTCCTCATGACTCATGGATACTTCCAAACAGTTGCAGGTGCCGATGATACCAGTGCAGGTGGCGCATCCAAGCTCAAGTGGAAGATCGATGAAGATCTTAGTCATTGTTTTGTGTCTTTTCCGGATGATCAGTAGTGGAGCCCAGTTGGGACGATCGGGGATCTAGCATTTGGGGTTGTCTTCCTTTATTTTGGTTCCGTAGTCGGACCTTTGATTATACTTTGGATGATCTATGTATTATTTATGTATGTGTGAAGTGGCGATTGTAAGCCAACTCTTTATCCCTTTCTATTCAGTACATGGGATTGTGTGAAGATTACCACTCTTGCGACAAACCTACCATGCGGCTATGCCTCTAAGTCGTGCCCCAACACGTGGGAGATATAGCCGCATTGTGGGTGTTACAATGATGCAAGACCGTTGTTGTTGTTACTTATATTTTATCGTTGTTTGTTGAATCCATGGCAGTCGAAACGCACACTACAACTACTTACCTAGTCGGTGCCACTTCATTGACTCTTGATCATTATCTGAATCAATGATGTGCAACACACAACATATACCATTCTCATCATGGAGCATTTGGAAAACACGTGTGCCCACTAGTGCTAGACCGTTCCCGTCAAAGACCACTACTCCACCCCACGCAAAGTTACCCTGAAATTAGGCATTCAAGACGATCCACACATGTTTCATGGAGGACATGGTGGGTAAAAGAAAAAAGAGACCATGTCAAGGTATGTCATGAAAGACGTGCCACCATGACCACCACAAGGTGACGTGGGCAAAGACACATAGATGTATAGTTGACATAGCCACGACAACGCACGAGGGGAGCCCTAATTTTCTCCGCTAGACAAGACAAGCAAATGCATGACTTAACCTGTTTCAAACACATACAATCACTAAACATACCCATTTCAACTTGACCCTATGGACTTTATGATAATATCATGACTTGGCACAATGGATATCCGTCAACGGAGTAACAGGCAAAGCTCTTGCTTGCTCTTGTGGGAAAGAAAAGTAATATTTGAATTCTTCTATGAAGGAGAGAGCTTAGGGTGAATGCATGTTACAATGACCATGACAATGTTGCTGCTTAAAAATGTGAAGTTAGTAGGATGAACCAAATGGAATGGTTTTGCAACCATGCAAAAGACATACACGCCCAATCTCCGAAGACACCGAGGCCGAATAAGGGACAGAAATCCTAAGAGAATGTAATGCATCACCTTTCAACATAGAAATCCACCACTAGCAAGGGATGACCTTCTACTTTTACAACCTACCGGTCAATCCAACTAAACCGCCGACAATATATTTTTGGGGAACGTAGCAGAATTTTAAAATTTTCTACGCATCACCAAGATCAATCTATGGAGTCATCTAGCAAAGAGGGAGAGGGGAGTGCATCTACATACCCTTGTAGATCGCGCGCGAAAGCATTCAAGAGAACGGGGTTGATGGAGTCGTACTCGTCGTGATCCAAATCACCGATGACCTAGCGCCGAACGGACGGCACCTCCGCGTTTAACACACGTACGGTTGGGAAGACGTCTCCTCCAACTTGATCTAGCAAGGGGGAAGGAGAGGTTGATGGAGATCCAGCAACACGACGGCGTGGTGGTGGAAGCAACGGTGATCTCGGCAGGGCTTCACCAAGCTCAGGGAGAGGGAGGAGTGTCACGGGAGGGAGAGGGAGGCGCCAGGGGCTAGGGTGCGGCTGCCCTCCCTCCCCCCACTATATATAGGACCCCTAGGGGGGAGCCGGCCCTAGGAGATGCAATCTCCAAGGGGGGCGACGGCCAAGGGGGGTGGAGTGCCCCCCAAGCCAAGTGGGGCGCCTCCACCCCTAGGGTTTCCAACCCTAGGCGCAGGGGAGGCCCATGGGGGGGGTGCACCAGCCCACTAGGGGCTGGTTCCCCTCCCACTTCAGCCCATGGGGCCCTCCGGGATAGGTGGCCCCACCCGGTGGACCCCCGGGACCCTTCCGGTGGTCCCGGTACAATACCGATTACCCCCGAAACTTTCCCGATGGCGAAACTTAACTTCCTATATATAAATCTTCACCTCCGGACCATTACGAAACTCCTCGTGACGTCCTTGATCTCATCCGGGACTCCGAACAACTTTTGGGTTACCGTATACTAATATCTCAACAACCCTAGCATCACCGAACCTTAAGTATGTAGACCCTATGGGTTCGGGAGAGACGTAGACATGACCGAGACGACTCTCCGGTCAATAACCAACAGCGGGATCTAGATACCCATGTTGGCTCCCACATGCTCCTCGATGATCTCATCGGATGAACCACGATATCAAGGATTCAATCAATCCCGTATACAATTCCCTTTGTCAATCGGTACGTTACTTGCCCGAGACTCGATCGTCGGCATCGCAATACCTCGTTCAATCTCATTACCGACAAGTCACTTTACTCGTACCATAATGCATGATCCCGTGATCAACCACTTGGTCACATTGAGCTCATTATGATGATGCATTATTGAGTGGGCCCAGAGATACCTGTCCATCATACGAAGTGACAAATCCCAGTCTCGATTCGTGCCAACCCAACAGACACTTTCAGAGATACCCGTAGTGTACCTTTATAGTCACCTAGTTACGTTGTGATGTTTGGCACACCCGAAACACTCCTACGGTATCCGGGAGTTGCACAATCTCATGGTCTAAGGAAATGATACTTGACATTCGGAAAAGCTATAGCAAACGAACTACACGATCTTTGAGCTATGCTTAGGATTGGGTCTTATCCATCACATCATTCTCCTAATGATGCGATCCCATTATCAATGACATCTAATGTCCATAGTCAGGAAACCATGACTATCTTTTGATCAACGAGCTAGTCAACTAGAGGCTCACTAGGGACGTGTTGTGGTCTATGTATTCACACATGTATTACGATTTCCGGATAACACAATTATAGCATGAATAATAGACAATTATCATGAACAAACAAATATAATAATAACCATGTTATTATTGCCTCTAGGGCATATTTCCAACAGTCTCCCACTTGCACTAGAGTCAATAATCTAGTTACATTGTGATGAATCGAACACCCATGCAGTTCTGGTGTTGATCATGTTTTGCTCTAGGGAGAGGTTTAGTCAACGGATCTGCCACATTCAGGTCCGTATGTACTTTACAAATATCTATGTCTCCATTTTAAACACTTTCACGAATGGAGTTGAAGCGACGCTTGATATGCCTGGTCTTCCTGTGAAACCTGGGCTCCTTGGCAAGGGCAATAGCTCCAGTGTTGTCACAAAAGAGAGTCATCGGGCCCGACGCATTGGGTATGACTCCTAGGTCGGTAATGAACTCCTTCACCCAGATTGCCTCTTGTGCTGCCTCCGAGGCTGCCATGTACTCCGCTTCACATGTAGATCCCGCCACAACGCTTTGCTTGCAACTGCACCAGCTTACTGCCCCACCATTCAAAATATACACGTATCCGGTTTGTTACTTAGAGTCATCTAGATCTGTGTCGAAGCTAGCATCGACGTGACCCTTTACGACGAGCTCTTCATCACCTCCATAAACAAGAAACATATCCTTAGTCCTCTTCAAGTACTTCAGGATATTCTTGACCGATGTCCAGTGTTCCATGCCGGGATTACTTTGGTACCTTCCTACCAAACTTACGGCAAGGTTTACATCAGGTCTGGTACACATCATAGCATACATGATAGACCCTATGGCCGAGGCATAGGGGACGACAATCATCTTTTCTCTATCTTCTGCCGTGGTCGGGCATTGAGCCGTGCTCAATCTCGTACCTTGCAATACAGGCAAGAACCCCTTCTTTGACTGATCCATATTGAACTTCTTCAATATCTTATCAAGGTACGTACTCTGTGAAAGACCAATGAGGCGTCTCGATCTATCTCTATAGATCTTGATGCCTAATATGTAAGCAGCTTCTCCAAGATCCTTCATTGAAAAACACTTGTTCAAATAGGCCTTTATGCTTTCCAAGAATTCTATATCATTTCCCATCAACAGTATGTCCTCCACATACAATATGTGAATTGCTACAGAGCTCCCACTCACTTTCTTGTAAATGCAGGCTTCTCCATAAGTCTGCGTAAACCCAAACGCTTTGATCATCTCATCAAAACAAATGTTCCAACTCTGAGATGCTTGCACCAGCCCATAAATCGAGCGTTGGAGCCTGCACACCTTGTCAGCATTCTTAGGATCAACAAAACCTTCCGGCTGCATCATATACAATTCTTCCTTAAGGAAACCATTAAGGAATGCCGTTTTGACGTCCATTTGCCATATCTCATAATCATAGAATGCGGCAATTGCTAACATGATTCGGACGGACTTTAGATTCACTACGGGTGAGAAAGTCTCATCATAGTCAACCCCTTGAACTTGTCGATAACCCTTAGCGACAAGCCGAGCTTTATAGATGGTTACATTACCATCCGCGTCTGTCTTCTTCTTAAAGATCCATTTATTTTCTATGGCTCACCGATCATCGGGCAAGTCAGTCAAAGTCCATACTTCGTTTTCATACATGGATCCTATCTCAGATTTCATGGCTTCCAGCCATTTGTCAGAATCTGGGCCCGCCATTGCTTCTTCATAGTTTGAAGGTTCACCGTTGTCTAACAACATGATTTCCAGGATAGGGTTGCCGTACCACTCTAGTGCGGAATGTGTCCTTGTGGACCTATGAAGTTCAGTAGCAACTTGATCTGAAGTTTCATGATCATCATCATTAACTTCCTCTCTAGTCGGTGCAGGCACCTCAGGAACATTTTCTTGAGCTGCGCCACTTACCGGTTCAAGAGGTAATACTTCATCGAGTTCTACTTTCCTCCCACTTATTTCTTTCGAGAGAAACTCTTTCTCTAGAAAGGATCAATTCTTGGCAACAAAGATCTTGCCTTCGGATCTGAGGTAGAAGGTATACCCAATAGTTTCTTTAGGGTATCCTATGAAGACGCATTTTTCCGACTTGGGTTCGAGCTTTTCAGGTTGAAGTTTCTTGACATAAGCATCGCATCCCCAAACTTTTAGAAACGACAGCTTAGGTTTCTTCCCAAACCATAATTCATACGGTGTCGTCTCAACGGATTTCGACGGAGCCCTATTTAAAGTGAATGCGGCAGTCTCTAAAGCATAGCCCCAAAATGACAGCGGTAAATCGGTAAGAGACATCATAGATCGCACCATATCCAATAGAGTGCAATTACGATGTTTGGACACACCATTACGCTGAGGTGTTCCAGGCGGCGTGAGTTGTGAAACTATTCCACATTTCCTTAAGTGTGTGCCAAATTCGTGACTCAAGTATTCTCCCCCACGATCTAATCGCAAGAACTTGAGTTTCCTGTCACGTTGATTCTCGACCTCACTCTGAAATTCCTTGAACTTTTCAAAGGTCTCAGACTTGTGTTTCATTAAGTAGACATATCCATATCTACTCAAGTCATCAGTGAGGGTGAGAACATAACAATAGCCACCGCGAGCCTCAACACTCATTGGACCGCACACATCAGTATGTATGATTTCCAATAAGTTGGTTGCTCGCTCCATTTTTCCTGAGAACGGAGTCTTGGTCATTTTACCCATGAGGCATGGTTCGCACGTGTCAAATGATTCGTAATCAAGAGACTCCAAAAGTCCATCTGCATGGAGATTCTTCATGCGTTTGACACCTATGTGACCAAGGTGGCAGTGCCACAAGTATGTGGGACTATCATTATCAACCTTACATCTTTTGGTATTCACACTATGAATATGTGTAACATTACGGTCGAGATTCATTAAGAATAAACCATTCACTAGCGGAGCATGACCATAAAACATATCTCTCATATAAATAGAACAACCATTATTCTCGGATTTAAATGAGTAGCCATCTCGAATTAAATGAGATCCTGATACAATGTTCATGCTCAAAGATGGCACTAAATAACAATTATTGAGGTTTAAAACTAATCCCGTAGGTAAATGTAGAGGCAGCGTGCCGACGGCGATCACATCGACCTTGGAACCATTCCCGACGCGCATCGTCACCTCGTCCTTCGCCAATCTCCGCTTATTCCGCAGCTCCTGCTTTGAGTTACAAATGTGAGCAACCGCACCGGTATCAAATACCCAGGAGCTACTACGAGTACTGGTAAGGTACACATCAATTACATGTATATCACATATACCTTTAGTGTTGTCGGCCTTCTTGTCCGCTAAGTATTTGGGGTAGTTCCGCTTCCAGTGACCACTTTCCTTGCAATAAAAACACCCAGTCTCAGGCTTGGGTCCATTCTTTGACTTCTTCCCGGCAGCTTGCTTACCGGGCGCAGCAACTCCCTTGCCGTCCTTCTTGAAGTTCTTTTTACCCTTGCCTTTCTTGAACTTAGTGGTTTTATTCACCATCAACACTTGATGTTCCTTTTTGACTTCCACCTCCGCTGATTTCAGCATTGAATATATCTCAAGAATGGTCTTTTCCATCCCCTGCATATTGAAGTTCATCACAAAGCTCTTGTAGCTCGGTGGAAGCGACTGAAGGATTCTGTCAATGACCACGTCATCCGGGAGATTAACTCCCAGCTGAGTCAAGCGGTTATGCAACCCAGACATTTTGAGTATGTGCTCACTGACAGAACTATTTTCCTCCATCTTACAACTGAAGAACTTGTCGGAGACTTCATATCTCTCGACCCGGGCATGAGCTTGGAAAACCATTTTCAGCTCTTCGAACATCTCATATGCTCCATGTCTCTCAAAACGCTTTTGGAGCCCCGATTCTAAGCTGTAAAGCATGCCGCACTGAACGAGGGAGTAATCATCAGCACGTGACTGCCAAGCGTTCATAATGTCTTGGTTCTCTGGGATGGGTGCATCACCTAGCGGTGCTTCTAGGACATAATCTTTCTTGGCAGCTATGAGGATGATCCTTAGGTTCCGGACCCAGTCCATATAGTTGCTGTCATCATCTTTCAGCTTGGTTTTCTCTAGGAACGCATTGAAGTTGAGGGCAACATTAGCGTGGGCCATTTGATCTACAAGACATAGTGTAAAGATTTTAGACTAAGTTCATGATAATTAAGTTCATCTAATCAAATTATTCAATGAACTCCCACTCAGATAGACATCCCTCTAGTCATCTAAGTGAAACATGATCCGAGTCAACTAGGCCGTATCCGATCATCACGTGAGACGGACTAGTCAACATCGGTGAACATCTTCATGTTGATTGTATCTTCTATACGACTCATGCTCGACCTTTCGGTCTTCCGTGTTCCGAGGCCATGTATGTACATGCTAGGCTCGTCAAGTCAACCTAAGTGTATTGCATGTGTAAATCTGGCTTACACCCGTTGTATTCGAACGTTAGAATCCATCACACCCGATCATCACGTGGTGCTTTGAAACAACGAACCTTCGCAATGGTGCACAGTTAGGGGGAACACTTTCTTGAAATTATTACGAGGGATCATCTTATTTAAGCTATCGTCGTTCTAAGCAAATAAGATGCAGAACATGCTAAACATCACATGCAATCAAATAGTGACATGATATGGCCAATATCATTTGCTCCTTTTGATCTCCATCTTCGGGGCTTCATGATCATCGTTGTCACCGGCATGACACCATGATCTCCATCATCGTGTCTTCTTGAAGTTGTCTCGTCATCTATTACTTCTACTACTATGGCTAACGCTTTAGCAATAAAGTAAAGTAATTACATGACGTTTATGTTGACACGCAGGTCATAAATAAATTAAGACAACTCCTATGGCTCCTGCCGGTTGTCATACTCATCGACATGCAAGTCGTGATTCCTATTACAAGAACATGATCAATCTCATACATCACATATATCATTCATCACATATATCATTCATCACATCCTTTTAGCCATATCACATCACATGACACATGCTGCAAAAACAAGTTCGACGTCCTCTAGTTGTTGTTGCAAGTTTTTACGTGGCTGCTATAGGTTTCTAGCAAGAACGTTTCTTACCTACGCCAAAACCACAACGTGATATGCCAATTTCTATTTACCCTTCATAAGGACCCTTTTCATCGAATCTGATCCGACTAAAGTGGGAGAGATAGACACTCGCTAGCCACCTTATGCAACTAGTGCATGTCAATCGGTGGAACCAGTCTCACGTAAGCGTACGTGTAAGGTCGGTCCGGGCCGCTTCATCCCATGATGCCGCTGAATCAAGATAAGACTAGTAACGGCAAGCAAATTGACAATATCCACGCCCACAACTGCTTTGTGTTCTACTCGTGCATAGAAACTATGCATAGACCTAGCTCATGATGCCACTTTTGGGGAACGTAGCAGAATTTTAAAATTTTCTACGCATCACCAAGATCAATCTATGGAGTCATCTAGCAACGAGGGAGAGGGGAGTGCACCTACATACCCTTGTAGATCGCGCGCGGAAGCGTTCAAGAGAACGAGGTTGATGGAGTCGTACTCGTCGTGATCCAAATCACCGATGACCTAGCGCCGAACGGACGGCACCTCCGCGTTCAACACACGTACGGTTGGGAAGACGTATCCTCCAACTTGATCCGGCAAGGGGGAAGGAGAGGTTGATGGAGATCCAGCAGCACGACGACGTGGTGGTGGAAGCAACGGTGATCTCGGCAGGGCTTCGCCAAGCTCAGGGAGAGGGAGGAGTGTCACGGGAGGGAGAGGGAGGCGCCAGGGGCTAGGGTGCGGCTGCCCTCCCTCCCCCCACTATATATAGGACCCCTAGGGGGGCGCTGGCCCTAGGAGATGCAATCTCCAAGGGGGGCGGCGGCCAAGGGGGGTGGAGTGCCCCCCAAGCCAAGTGGGGCGCCCCCACCCCTAGGGTTTCCAACCCTAGGAGCAGGGGAGGCCCATGGAGGGCGCACCAGCCCACTAGGGGCTGGTTCCCCTCCCACTTCAGCTCATGGGGCCCTCCGGGATAGGTGGCCCCACCCGGTGGACCCCGGGACCCTTCCGGTGGTCCCGGTACAATACCGATTACCCCCGAAACTTTCCCGATGGCCGAAACTTAACTTCCTATATATAAATCTTCACCTCCGGACCATTCCGAAACTCCTCGTGACGTTCGTGATCTCATCCGGGACTCCGGACAACTTTCGGGTTACCGTATACTAATATCTCAACAACCCTAGCATCACCGAACCTTAGACCCTATGGGTTCGGGAGACACGCAGACATGACCGAGACGACTCTCCGGTCAATAACCAACAATGGGATCTGTATACCCATGTTGGCTCCCACATGCTCCTCGGTGATCTCATCGGATGAACCACGATATCGAGGATTCAATCAATCCCGTATACAATTCCCTTTGTCAATTGGTACGTTACTTGCCCGAGACTCGATCGTCGGTATCCCAATACCTCGTTCAATCTCGTTACCGGCAAGTCACTTTACTCGTACCGTAATGCATGAACCCGTGATCAACCACTTGGTCACATTGATCTCATTATGATGATGCATTACTGAGTGGGCCCAGAGATACCTCTCCATCATACGGAGTGACAAATCCCAGTCTCGATTCGTGCCAACCCAACAGACACTTTCGGAGATACCCGTAGTGTACCTTTATACTCACCCAGTTACGTTGTGACGTTTGGCACACCCAAAGCACTCCTACGGTATCAGGGAGTTGCACAATCTCATGGTCTAAGGAAATGATACTTGACATTCGGAAAAGCTATAGCAAACGAACTACACGATCTTTGAGTTATGCTTAGGATTGGGTCTTGTCCATCACATCATTCTCCTAATGATGTGATCCCATTATCAATGACATCTAATGTCTATAGTCAGGAAACCATGACTATGTTTTGATCAACGAGCTAGTCAACTAGAGGCTCACTAGGGACGTGTTGTGGTCTATGTATTCACACATGTATTACGATTTCCGGATAACACAATTATAGCATGAATAATAGACAATTATCATGAACAAAGAAATATAATAATAACCATTTTATTATTGCCTTTAGGGCATATTTCCAACATATATAACAGATATAGCATCAAACAAGACACCATAGGACAACTGTCTTCAAGAACATCGTAATAGTCATACATCAACGTTGTCAAAACATCCAGTGAAGGCCAAACAAGGGTTTTCACCCTATAGTGCATCTTGGTTCTCCCCTAACATGCATGAACCAACAGTGAATGGCTTGTCGTCAGAGGCTTAAAAATATATTCAAAGGCGAGATTTTTTTAGGAAGGTGATGATGCACGACTGTTGTTATTCTTGTTGCTGTTGCCATACCTAACCAATGAAGGTCGGATTGGGGCTTTCGCCCAGCAACTCGAAAATCCTTCATCACTCGACTCAACCAACAAAAGCTATATCTTCTCACTTATAGTTGTGTCATTGTTTGCCAAAGTCACGACGACCGGATCACATGCCACCTACTTACTTAGTCGGCGCCACCACACCGACTCTTGATCATTATCCGAGCTAGTGACGTGTTGCACGCAACGTGTACTACCCTCGCCTTGGAGCGCACCGAAAAGCAGGTGAGCCCGCTAGTGTGAGAGCTCCAGTCCAAGACCGATATTCCTCCACACACAAAGTTATCCCAAAATCGGGCTTCAAGATGTGCTAGGTGGACCGAAAAATTATACCACGTCAAGCTACGTCGTGAAAGACAGTCCACCACGACCAACCTAACAAGATGTGGCGAGGAGCCCCACACGGCTGCATGCTACCCGAGCAGCTGCCAACAGTAGCGGCGTGGGAGGAGAGAGTGGAGGACGAGACTAGTGGCGAAGACACACAAATCCTATAGATGTCGTGGCCGCGGCATCCCACGAGGGACGCTCTATTTTTCTCGCTTGACAAGACATGTGAATTCATGATTTACCCGTTATCAACACATATGATTGGTAAGCTAAATGTACCCATCTCAACTTAACGTCATGGATTATACAATAATAATATCATGACTTTGCACCATGGACATTTGTCAACGGAATAGCACGCAAAGCTCTTACTTGTTCTTGATGGGAAAGAAAAAAGACCAATGGATATTTGAATTCTTCTACAAAGGAAAGGGCCCGTGGTGAATGCCAAACTTTGGTGTTTATAAAAATGAAAAGTTAGTAGGATGAGACGAATGGCATGGTTTTGCCACCATATGCCAAAGACATACACGTCAATCTCACTGAATGGGTGTTTACGAGATGCGAAAGACCAATCTGAACAAACCATTATTCCTCACAAAATTAATTACAAAAACATTTTTTGGCAAATAAGAAAATAAAATACAGTCAGATGAATTTGCGTGTGAAGGCGGTTCCGTTTGTTGCCCGGGTCATCGTCAGGTCATGACCACTAGTGACCAAGGACCAACCAACCCAACCCAAACCGTGTCGGCGCTATCTGTTGCGTTGCGTGCCACAACACATTAAACAGCAATGAAAAATAATAATTATTATTAATAATTCTGCAAATAAAAAACAATACTTATAATATTAATTCTGAACTAAAATGCCAGTGAGTTGCATTTTTTCTACACATCTCATCTCGCGTTCTGCCGCCGAACGAACGGGAAGAAGAAGAAGTTCAGAGACGATACGAGTCGTGCAGGTAGCGTGGGGTCCAGCGCGAGGTGGAGGACAAGTATTTCTTTCGTGCGCTGCGGCCGTTCCCTCCCTCTCCCCTCTTCTCCCCCTCTACTTTTCTCTTCTCCCCTTTCCCGTGTCGTCGCCTTCCCTTCCGGACGCAGCTCCTCTGACGTACGGCGCACTCGCTGACGTGTGGACCCGGACCCACGCGTCAGTGGTCGCGACTCTTCTTCCACGCGCACGCGCGCAGGCCACCAGGCCAACTCCCGCTCGTCAATCCACCCGTCGGCCCGCGAGACCGCCCGACTCCGACCAACTGAACATCGCCGCGGAGCTCCGCCGCGCGCGCGGTAAGGCGGAGATCTCACTTCCCCTCTCCCTCTCCCCTTCTCTTGCGATTTCCTGGTGTATTTGTTGTTGCTGCTGCTGTTGTTGTCGTATTCGTTGCTCATGGTGGCCGGATGAACTTGGAAGAGCATACCACACGCGTACGTACGTGCGTACGTAGCAAGTAGGTAGGCCGTGGGTATGGGTACAGGAGGAAGGAAGGAACGGGTTTCAAACTTTGAATTGGGGATTGGGATGTTTCTGTCGCGGCGCCTGACCCGGGGCCGTTGCTGACCTGGACCCACGCGCTTGGATATTTCCTTCTTCAATATCTGCCTTTTTTTTGGGGGTGTGGGGTTTGTTGTTCCAGTAGCGCCATCATAGGGGACGGACAGCCTGGCCTTTGGATTGATCGCCGCAATTGCTACGATTTCAACTACCTCGAGCACCACTATCCCCTTCCTCCTCCTTCTTCCTTCTCTTCTTTTGATTTGATAGTAGCAGTATAAGATTCAGCTTCAGTTTCCACACCCACTTCGGCGTCGACCGCGCGATCCCATTGGCGTTTCGCGCGATCCGAATCAAGCGCCGCTGGATTCTGGTGTCGCCGGTGTTCGATTCCGGCCTCCTCGTGAGCACCGATCGATGGATGCATTTCGTTTTTGGGCCTGACTCCTTCCCTGTGGATTGCTTTTAATTTCTGTCTCCCTGTCGGTTGGTGGGTTTTGAATTGACCGAGTACTAGTGATTTCTTCTCTTTAATTAATTAATTAATGGTGTGATTGCTTGCTTGCTGAACTGGTCAGGTAGAGGCCATACGCAACCAGCGCCCAAGAGATCTGAGGCCACCGCCTGCGTCAGGAGGAGGTAGAGGAGGAGGAGCAGCCAGGGCATGTGACGGCCCCCCCATCGTCGGTGGCCATGTGCCCGGACATGAATCCGCGAAGGTACTACTATTTCACTCCCAGGACTCGCCGATGCCATTGTTCTGAATAGCATCCCATTCCTAGTATGCACATGTTCAGATGCTCAGCTGGGGCTCTGTCTGAACACGGCCAACTGTGTAACCTCACATACACTTGGT
This sequence comes from Triticum dicoccoides, assembly GCF_002162155.2. Taxonomy (NCBI): domain Eukaryota; kingdom Viridiplantae; phylum Streptophyta; class Magnoliopsida; order Poales; family Poaceae; genus Triticum; species Triticum dicoccoides. The sequence goes on along the minus strand of NC_041392.1, from coordinate 481,412,754 downwards.
TAGCCCTGTTTTAGATCATGGAAGAGAATTCTCGCCCCGTCTGAATATGCACGTGGCCCAACCTTGCTTAGCCTTTAATTCACCAGAGTCTTTTGTTCAACAACAAGCCACTTTAATTTTCCTGTTTCTCGTTTTGCACGCCTGAAATCCTGGTCCATTCGTCGACACTAACCTGACATCTGTGTTTGGGGTCATGCTCAAGGAAGATATCTTTGTTCATTTCTCCAGCCAGCTAAGCTCATAGATATTTAATTTTGATAACCTAGTTTGGTAGAGTAATGCCCTTGAGGCAAGGGAACTATCTCGCCAGGTATTTTATGTGTCTGCGTCTGCGCGCTTTTTAAATTCCGTTCTGAATCAGTCATCTTCTTTTGGTAATGACAGGGAGGTTGTATCAGAGGATTTAGATGGTAATCTTACCCCTCACCGCCTGCATGATGCTGATCATCTGGGACAGAATGGGACCAGGAATCCTTCCAAGTCTAGTAGCAATAATCTGTCCACAGACGACAATTTCTTCTCTGACACTTCATTGCACAAACATGAAGATGTGAGCAGTGATCCATCTGCCTCCTCTGTTGATGACCGCTCGGTTAGGTCTGGTGATGATTCTGATGGGGCTGAAAGTACCAATGGTAAAATCAACAATACAGACCTCCCAGGTTTTGAAAATGATAGCATCTGGATACCGCCTGAAGCAGCAGATAAGGGAGATGAGACTGATAGTGTTGCCGGAAACATTGCTTATGACGACGACGATGATGATTATGGTGATGGAATAAAGTGGGGCCAGTCAAGTTTCCCAGCCCCTGGCGAGGAACACGAGGACAGCCCCAATCCTAGGGATGAAAGAGAAAATGCAATGCTGGCAGCTATGAATGGGCAGCTCAAGATACTTGTCAGTCGGTTTCTGGCCTCTGCTGGTATCCCCTTTGGAAAAGGAGAGAGTACTGAGAGTTGGCTTGATATTGTGACCTCCCTGTCATGGGAAGCTGCACTTCTTATTAAACCTGATGCAAAAATCGGAAATGAAATGGACCCTGGATCTTACATCAAGGTCAAATGTGTAGCATCTGGTACTCGTTGGCAAAGGTGAAACATTTGTCAGCTATTTTTTTACTTAAAGACTATCTAATTTCTATTTGCGTGCTAGATTATAAACCTTCACCTTTTAACTTCGATTGCAGTGAGGTGATCAAGGGGTTAGTCTTCAAAAAGAACACAGCTCATAAGCACATGCCGACCAATTGTCACAATCCTAGGTTGCTTCTACTGAAAGGAGTACTTGGGCATTCTGATGTTGGTTTATCGTCGTTTAATTCAATGGATCAGGTTTGATATTGCATATATGTGCTTGTTGACAGTAAATTCAGTTCATCCTTTTTTGGTAGAAGATTGTGACCTTCTATTTTATGCCTTCAAAAATTAGGAAAAAGGCCAACTGGAGAGGACTATAAGTAAAGTGATGGAAATATGCAGTCCCAATGTTATAATGGTTGAGAAAACTGTTTCACGAGACATACAGGAGCTTCTACTAAAAGAAGGTTGTACACTGATTCTTGATATGAAGCTCAGCCGGTTGCAAAGAATTGCACGCTGCACAGGTTCTCCCATAATATCATTTCCAGAAGTTTTGGATCAACCGAAGCTGAAGCAGTGTGATTACTTCCATACTGAAAAATTCATTGAAGAGCATAACATTGCCAGTGAAGGTGGGAAGAGACTATCTAAAACATTAATGTTCTTGGAAGGTTTTCCCAGGCCATTGGGTTGCACGGTATGTCTACTTAGCTATTATTACCTGTATGGTTCATTTATACAATCTTTTCAGTTTCATTCTTCTTTATCCCCTAAGATTTATGTTACATCATTTCTGTTGTCCAAAAGCAAAATGAATAAACTATGCTAGTTTTTCTTATATATATTCTTCCTGAAATCTTCCTGATCAAGACATCCTTCTGTATCAATGTGGAACCAAAAAGCAAATGTTATTCTAGCTTACGGTTGATGTGTCTATTATGTTGACTGGTTATTAATTCTTAATAGTCGGTATGTATACTATGTAAAAACATGATCTCTATATCTTTTCAGTTATGAGGGAGAGAAACAGTGTCGGTATTTGTAATATCTTAAAACATGAGAAATGAGCTGCTCCTTGCTTATATTTCGGTAGGGCATGCCAAACATAGCGATAAAATGCTTGGTTATGCGCTTTTGGTATCGTTTTGCTTGCTAGTTTTCTTAGCTTTCAAGTCCCTTTTGATTTTTTTATTAGGGCTGCTAATTTTTGTTACATAGCTTTTTTGTTCCTGTTGTATCGTTTTGTAATATCTTAAAACAAATGTGTGTTTGACAAAAAAAACATAGCTGATAAAACTTGTCAGGGGGTAGGTACACTTGTGGTGCTTTACGATAACAATACTGTTTTGTTTGTGGTTATCTCCATAACAGTGTCATGTGTTTTTATCAATTATGAAGAGTAAATGTCAATTGATTGCATTCCATGCATACTAATCACAATCTACTGAATATATAGTAAGTGACAGTCCGATTAGTGTTTCATACACTGCTGAACGATCTGAGCGACAAATAGTTGTTTTCATCCAGATATTGCTACGGGGAGCAAACACCGAAGAATTGAAGAAAGTCAAGCAAGTCATGCACTACACGGTCTTTGCAGCATACCACTTGATCCTTGAAACGTCTTTCTTTGAAGATCAGCGGGTATTCTTAAATGATAAAAATACTTCACAAGATAATTATGCTTCTACTATGATGGGCCCACCAGCAATTGATTATGATACTTCTGTTCTGGGTGGTGCTATCCCTCCTTCACATGATGATTCTCCAGCACTTAGATTATACCATGCCACTTGTAATATCTATGCTGATGGGAAGAAAGCTCTCAGTTATACAGACGTAGATGATCCAATTTTAGTCACAAACAGCTCTTTGGATGAACTGAGAGAAGGTGCAAATATCCCGTATAGCTCAACACCGCTCCTTCATACCGGAAGGTTACCATCACCGGTTTCAAGACCATTACGGGAATTTACTGGCAAGTTATTGCAAGAGACAACTGATAATCAAATAGAAGGCAGAGTTGAATCCAGGAATGGAATCGTTAGTAATGGATTTCATGTTGGGTCAAAGGTGGAAGAGTCTGCGGTTTCCAGTGAAAATTTAGATGACACAGAAGATATCTTGAAAGAAGAGAGGACTGGAGATGTAACAGAAGCAAGTTCTCATATGTGTGACAAACATGAGGAATCACCCGTCGTAGCAGAAGATGGAGAACATCGCGGCACCACTATCATTAGTAAAGAGAACATCTCTAACAAAGATCAAGCCGATGATGCACTTGATTCTCATAGTATACTGGTTTTGACGTCTAGTCAATGCATCAAAAAGCAGGTCATATCTGATGACCAGAGCAGCCTGTCCCGTATAAACTACTACGGGAACTCTGATGACCAGAGCCGCCTGTCCCGTATAAACTACTATGGGAACTCTGATGTGTCCTTAGGACGATACTTGCAAGAAATTTTGCAGAATAAGGTACCAGCTTGTAACTTGTAATTTTGTTCACAGTGTGTTCTTATTTACATCGAATATCATATTTTTGTGTTAGTAATGTAACTAATTTGGCTCAGATGATACTTGGCTTATAATGTTTTATTTGTAGCAGAAACCAAGTTGTTCCTCTTGTGAGGCTCACATATACTCTTATACTCATCAAAATGGAAATTTGACTGTTCGAACGAAGCATCTAGTGTCTCAACATAGTTTACCTGGCGAATCCGAAGGAAAAATATGGATGTGGACCAGATGCCTGAGGTGTGAACAACACGGGGTATCAAAATCGACCCCAAGAGTGCTAATATCATCTGAAGCGCGAAATCTCTCTTTTGGGAAATTTCTGGAACTCAGTTTTTCAAGCCACTCTGCAGCAAGAAGGTTATCCATATGTGGTCATTTGGTGAACAGGGACTGCCTGCGCTTTTTTGGGTATGCTAGATGTATTTTTCATGTCAAATATGTAATTTAAGTAGAGACATTCCTTTGCTGCCTTTAGCATAGCAATGCATCAGAAATGCATGTAACTATCTCTTGCCTATTTTGTTAATGGCAATTTCTATTTTTTACTGACTTCAGATTGGGCTCCAATGTTGCAATGTTCCGGTACTCATCGGTTCAAATTTACACTACCTGCAAACCACAGCCCACCCTCCACTTCGAAAACCCCAGCAGACAGAACTGGTTTGAAGAAGAAAGAAGACATGTATGTCTTATCCTCTACCATTACCATTTGGTAGTTGTGTTTGGTGCATGCATAGTACTGATGTTTATGTTGCATCTTTTAAGGTTTTTGCTAGAGGTATGACGCTTTTCTCCGAGGTAGCAAGCTTGCTTCAACACTTGAAGAATCAATATCATGGCATGACTACAGCCAACTTCTGCACATTTCTACCTGTAACGGACTTTTCTGAACTCGAAGACTTGTTAATGAAAGACAAGGCCGATTTTGAGGTAAGCGTCCATGTCTACATTCCTGTTAGCCTACGAATTTGTTATGTAAACAAATTTGTTCTGTTTAATTATAATATTGGCTTTCATTGTATTGTCATGCAGGATTCACTAGTAAAGACTACCAATCCAAATGGGAGATCATCCTCATCTGTACATGAACTTCTTAATATAAATTGGTCTTATCAGGATATACTACTTGAACTTTATGCATGGGACCGTCGGCTCCATGAACTTATTAAGTGTTTATCTGCTGGACAAGGAAATGTTGCTAACGGTAAGGATCCTATAAAGACCGTTGATAAGATCAATGAGGCCAGGTATGAGATTGACAAGCAAATCAGCGAATTGACGTGTGATAGAACTATGAAAGCTGGTGGGGCAACTGGTACCACTGAGTGCACAAGTAACAAAATTTGCGTCGACCATTATGAATCAAGTGAGAATGCAGCACCCATGCTCGATGATAGTCAGGGAGTTGGGAACTCTGAACTTTCTTGCAATGGAGGTAGTAAAGATGAAGGATCTCTCATTGGCACTAGTCAGGTAGAGGTAGACAGCATGGCCCAAATACAAAAAATGCCTTCTTTTGAAGTTTCAAGTGATACAAAGCCACAAGGCAATGGGATGCTGGCGCATCCAGTTTCCATGGAGCAGGAGCAGCATTCAAGCACTGTCCGGAAGTTCAGAAGTTCTGATTGGGATGAGAGGGAAAGATGGATTTGGAGTTCATTTCATGAGTCTCAACTGGCTTACAAGAAGAACATTCAATTAGGAAGTTTGGAGAAATTTGAACTTGTTAACCGTTATTCTCCATCTCATCTATCTCCCCTGTTTGTAAAACATGAAGAGGTAGACTCTCCTCAATTCACAGTTGGCCCGGGTGGTAATATTTTGTGTGTATTGGAGCATGAGGTTTCTAGCATAATAGCTCGTGCTCTTGCCATATCTGAGGAGCGTCGGCAGGATACCGCAGTCATGAATGAGGCAGATGATGCCAGGAGGGAGCATACTAAAACAATGGAGAAATCTTATAGCTTTCTATCTGAAAGTTCTATTGGCTCATCACCATGGTCATCTATAGATTCTGAAGCAAGCATTTCATCTTCTATTTCGTCATATTCATCTGGCGACCTTTCTGGTTATGATACATCGCCTTTATTGTCCTTGGTACATCCAGAAATCCCTGTGAATGGAAAAGTATCTCTCAAAGGCAAATATTCAGTTACTAGTATATATGCTAATCAATTCTACATCCTTCGAAGAAAGTGCTGCCCATCTGAGCTTGCATATATTACTTCATTAAGCCGATGTAAGAAGTGGGATGCTCAAGGCGGAAAGAGTAAAGCTTTATTTGCGAAGACATTGGATGACAGGTTCATTATAAAGCAAATCAAGAAGACAGAATTTGAATCCTTCATAAAATTTGCCCCTGATTACTTCAAGCATGTTTACCATTCTTTAGACACTGGAAGCCAAACTTGCCTTGCCAAAATATTAGGAATCTATCAGGTAGTTTACTTTGACAACCAGAGTTCCGTTTCAATTTATTTTCTTCCATTTATTACTATTTTTCTAAAGCTTTGCTGTTTCAGGTTAAGCAAATAAGGCATGGCAAAGAGATAAAGATGGATCTGATGGTGATGGAAAATCTTATGTTTGGGCACAATGTTTCACGGATTTATGATCTTAAAGGTGCTATGTTTTCACGACACATCACCAACTCAAATGACCCTGACACTGTTTACTTGGATCAGAACTTTGTGGAGGACATGAATGTATCTCCAATCTATATTGGTGGAAGAACAAAACATCTCTTGCAGCGCGCAATCTGGAATGACACATCTTTTCTCACTGTATGTATAATGCACATCTTCCAGTTTAAGGTAATCATCATATTTTCATATTAATATGTCTTAACAGAATTATTGTACTTGCAGTCGGTTAACGTTATGGACTATTCTCTGCTTGTCGGAGTGGACAAACAAAAGAATGAACTTGTGTTTGGCATTATTGATTATTTGAGGCAATATACTTGGGACAAGCAACTGGAGACATGGGCGAAGTCTTCTTTGGTACCAAAGAATGTTTTACCAACTGTAATTTCTCCCAAGGATTACAAGAAAAGGTTTAGAAAGTTCATGGGCAAGTACTTTCTCGCAGTTCCAGATACTTGGAGTCCTGAGAATTCTTCTGGGCCATACAAATCCTTTGGTCATAGCAATAGCAAGTTGGCAGAAGCCCACAATGGCGATAACCTGCTTCAGCATCCAATTGAGGCTGATGCAAAAATCTAGTTCTGTTCAGCTGAGGCATGTGCCTAATTCTGTCCGGACTCCTCTGACAGTTCTTTGAAGCCTATCTGTTTATTGTTGTTGTTGTTGTTGTTGTTATTGGCTAAGTTTCGCTTTGTAAAATGGTGTGCATATGAAGGTCTCACTATTGATCTTTCCAGAAGTTTGCAATTTTTAGGCAGATTGCTGGGGCAAGTGAAGTCCACAATACATGTACCTATACAAATGAAAATTGTGAATTTCACAATTATTATAGTGAAATTTACAAAATTTATATGACTATTTTTGGACCTATGAGACTGCAGCATTTCCTTCTTGCTAAATTAGTTCTTAGCGTCGGACGCAGTTCACTGTCTGAGGAGGACTTTCAACCTCTTTTAAAATTTCACCAGTTTGATTAGTATTCTTCCTTCATTACTCCACTATAATTGCCCTCCACTATAATTGCTAACATGGAAAGCAAAGGAGCAAGTTAAAGTGCCTCCTGATCTCAATGCACATCCTAAAGTGTAAATTTGGTTGTTAAATGGACATCGTCTATTTGCAGATTACCCCCAATCACTTTTTATTGCTGCACAACTTTGCAGATCTGCTGGATTGATGCATTTTGCTATCTATCTTTCACAAGTCAATTTTGAGTCATTAGAAGGGGTGAGATCATCGCTCACTTTTTTGTTCTGTATAGTCTGTTTCTCGAATTTTGTGGTAATTTTTATTTATGCCCAAGTCCCTTTTATGATAGCAAAGAGACAGTGCAATTTGTTTTTTGTTTGCTTTCAGGAAGTAGCTCACAGGAGAAGAAGCCAGTTGTCATTTGTTCTGGATCATGAGTAGCTGCCTAGTAATATACTCCCTTTGTAAAGAAATATATTTCTATACAGAGGCAGTACCTAATTTTGGTGGTTGTTTTATGTGCTAAACTTTTCTTCTATATTTGTCAAAAGAAATCTTTATAATGTTATAAAGCGGTTCACTGCTCCTAAAATTAACCTGTTAGTTCACCCCTTAAACCGCACTGATCAGGGCTGCACTAATGTAATGCTACATTTTGTTTTCTAGAATCGAATTCTGTTATTTAAATGGGTCAAGTAGGGAGAATTATCATGTTGGAGTTTAATTATACTGTTATTTTCCTTGCTCATATAACTGAATAACTGATCACAAAGAGCTTTGCGTGTGATGGCTAAAATTTACCAGCCAGTGTCTGCTTTTCATAGGTCTGAACACTGAACGTTGGCAAGAGGAGGTTCCTGTGATGAACATGCGAGACTTTGGTGAGTTAGTTCATATTAACCTTCCTGATTTGCTTCTTTTGCATTTTGCATTGGGTTATGACTTCTGGAGTCGATGCATGGGCAAAGTTTTATAATAAGCATCAATTCCTTTTCCAGCAGAGGTTACTTGTTGCAGAATCTATAGCTGTATCGAATTAAGTAGACCATAGCACATCTCTCCAGAAGTTAAGTGCACCACATGGAACTGGCTGCAATTTCCCTTCAGCTGTAATCTGCAGTAGGCCCAAATTTATCTCTGGTCATACATTTGCTGCCCTTAAGAATAGTGTAGTGAAAGGCAATTGTTTGTCATTCCATCATCAGTCAAGGAGGTAATAATCCACACGACTTTGGTTGGCATGTTCCCCTTTTCTACTTTTTCCTTTTGCAGGAGGGCATGCATACACTAGCAGTAAGAGTATGACCAGAGTAGGACTTTTAGAACATTTCAGAGTGGCTCATCATGATTGCATGTATGCAAGTCCTTTCATCGGGGAGCATAGGATGTTGCAAAACGATTGTATGGACAAGGTCCTAATGTGTGTAATGATGTTCATCCTAGCATCACTGATCCATACTTCCACCTATTTTTTCGATCTTAAATCTGAACTTAGGAGTGCAATAAGGACCGAGTTTGGTATCATACATCTTTCGATTTGATATATCTGATACCATGCTTCAGTTCTGCGTTCTGCGATACTGTTTGTGTTCAAGAACAATGTCTGCAAATGCTACTCTTAGCCTCTGAAGTTCCCATTAGCTGCTGATTTTCTGTAAACAGCACCTATTCAGCATAGGTGTGAGTGTGATTGCTCTGCTCTTTAAACTCTGGTTTCAACTCTTTTCTGGAGTCATGAAACTCTTCCAGTAGCTGAAAAGCTAAATAGGAAGGTTGCATTAGATTTTTTCTCAGTTTATTTTTATTAGGCACTTGCTTTTTATAGAGAACGTAAACACATGCATTTGTGTAGCAGCTGATGGTGAATCAAATAAAATTTGAAGATAGATATAACTGTGACATGGCACTGATGTTTTCTTGGTTCTTTGCTGCAGATCCTACTTTAGCGAAAAGCGACTGGTGCCGCCATTTCGGTATAAGTGATTCGATTTGGTTGATTCATGGTCAGCTTTTCCCCAAAGTATGGAACATGGTTTACGCTGCTGCTTATCATAATTTCTCTACTGTATAACCCTGCAAAGCAGCTCAGATCAATCAATTTTGCATTGCAGCTGCTGCTCCTTTTCCTTGAACCGATGCCTCTTAAGTTCGGGGTGATCATCATGTTCGGATTCCAGAAGGTCACCCCATCATTGTGCAACCAAAACGATGACCGCTGTCGGAGATCATATTGAGAATCCTGCCTCGTTCATCTTCTCCATCGTGAGTAAAATAATCAGTTTATACACTGCCAATTGCCGCGGCAGCTAGTGGAGTGATCAATGATAAGGAAGGTGATTAGCCTAGCGCCAAAGAACAAAAAGAAGTTGCAAAAGATGACAAGCACAAGGGCTCATTCTAACGCACCCTATAGAACTCTCTTTTTGTCTCTGCCCAACAAGCTGCCCACATCTCCACAGCACTTTTCCAGTTCGAGAAAAGGGCAAAGAGCTGCTTTCCTTTTCCGATGTAGATTCTTCCTTTCACCATCAACTATTATATCACCAATTCATCCTCTAAGATCGATCCCCTAAAAATTACTGGACATATATTCTGATTCTGATTCTGACAAATAGATAGGCCTAAGCACCAACTGCCTGCCACTACCACTTGCTGCTCTGCTCTGCTTAGGAAGAATACAAGCATGATGATATTCCAGTGCAGGACATATGTATAGACACACTAGCTGCTATCATAGCTAGACTAGAGAGAGCAGCTAGATTAGATTACCCAACCACAAGAGAGAAGAACACCCACATTTTTTTTTGTTCTAATTTGTTAGCCTTGTTGTACTATCTACCATGCCCCGTTTGTTTCAGGCTTTCAGCTAGCTGCTGCAGAAGTACAGATTGTGAGCTTGGATCAGCGATGGCTGCACAGGTCCGACAGCATCTTCCTGCCTTCCACAATCTCATCAAAGAAGTCGTCCAGCTCGCCGACGACGCCCTCCGCCCCTGACCTCAGCATCCCGACCCATCCTTTGATGATCTCCACCCTCTCGGCGATCTCGCCAGGGTCGCCGTACCCAATGGCGACGACCCTGTCGAACTCTGTCTTGAGGCTCTCAATGCCGGCCCTGGCCTGCCGGAACTCGTACATCATGACGCCGGAGCCGGAGTGCTCGCCGGCGACCGCCTCCATCTCCTCGGCGACGCGCTGGCGCAGCCGCCCCATGGAGGAGACGTAGCCGGCGCCTGAGGTGCGGAATGGGTGCGCGCAGCAGGCGAGGTCCGGGAGGCAGGAGACGGTCCCTGAGACGAGGAGCATGAGGAGGAAGGAGCTGGCGTTGCGCAGCGCGTAGAGCACGCCCCGGAAGCCGTTGAAGGCGTTGAGCTTGAACTCCACCGGCGACCGGTCGTCGAGCAGCAGCGACGCCGGGTCGATCCTGGTCTCTGCGAGCGCCCGGTTCTCCTGCTCCAGCCCCACGGCCTGCCGCCGCGGCGCGTTGATCGCACGCATCACCTGCACGCATTTGGTGTGATCAATGGAGGCCAAAGCTATGGGCGTGAGCAACTGAGCATGCACGCATAGGAAGGCAGGACAGGAGAGGAGCGTACCTGGCGGGCGGTGTGGGGGTTGGGGTTGCAGAGCCAGTCGTCGAGGGCGGCGTCGATGCGTGCGGCGGAGGCGCAGTAGGTGTCAAGGGCGGAGGCGCCGGCCTTGACGACCTGGCAGGCCTCCCAGAGGCGGGAGGTCTCGTCCATGTACTCGTCGAGCCAGCTCTCCCCTGGTGGCAGGTGGAGGCGCTGCACGAGGTGGACGAGCTGCGAGTGCAGCGACCGGAGCAGCGCGGCCGCCTGCTGGAGGAAGGGCGCCGACATGAAGGCGGCGTCCGGCGACGAGGCCAGCGTGGCGTGGAGCGCGTCGAGGCCGTGGGCGATGGACGAGTAGAAGCCGTTCATGGCTGGTTCTGCCGCCGACTCAAGTTTGTGCGTGTGTGTGTTTGCTGGAACGGTGAGAGCAGAGTGTGGTGGTGGTGGTGCATGGGAGGTGGAGGCTGAGCTGGAGCAGAGGATCAGCCTATATATAGAGGAGCGGAGAGGAGGCGAGTGTGGTGGTGTATGAGGAAGCAATGATGGGGTGTCCGGCGGTCAGGGGGAAGGATGATTGGGGACTGGGCAGAGGGCCATCGCCATTGCCAAGACTGCTCTGCTCGCTTCTCTCTCGATGACCACCACTCTGCCTTCGCCTCGCCTCGCCACGAGAGAGGAGTACTACTAGTAGTACTAGCTAGCATGCATGGGAAAACGTACTCAGTCAGCTGGCCTATCAGCTACCCAGCCAAGCCAGTTTTGCCATGAATCCCACTCCACTCCGCTCCGTCCCTGTCTTGAGTTGTACGTACTCCTCCTTCCAGACTCAAGGGGGACCATTGCCATTTGCCCCAGGCGATTAATTACTTGCTGGTGCTAATCAAGGAAAAAAAATGCGCCAGCAGCAGTACTCAGCACTTGGGGCTGGCAGCTGGCATTGCTGCCTCTTTTCCCATATTCTGCAGCAGCCAAGCCATTGAATCCGGGTGGGGGGCCTGTGTGCCGGCCTCGGATGGGCGCACCATCAAGCAGCAGGGAAGCAAAGAGAAACACACGCTGCCCCTTCCCTGTCTGCCCCTCAACGGAGCCCCTCATCGTTTTTCTGGAAACCCACGTTATGTATGTTAGGTGCCCACATTACACTATCATATCACCACGTACAGAGTGCTTCACTCGCCATTGCACCCGGCCACGGAGTTAATGTGACATATGCTATATGGCAGTTGCAGCCAAATGTATTTACTACCAGTATGTAGTATTTTCGTTCTTTTCTTTTCTTTTCTTTTGTCTGTGTGGTGTGACTGGGTGGGTAGGAGTTGAAGAGCGGGAGCTGCTGCTTCTTCTAGACGTAGTACGCCTGGCATGCACTGCACCAATGTGTGTCACGCAGAGAAGCAGCAGAGGGGGAGGAGGACAAAGTTTCAAAGGCGGGCATGGAATCCGAGAGATTTGTCGAAAAGCCTTGCTAGTAGGATGTGCTGTACTTGGCCGTGGATCAATGGTTTGCTGGCTCGGCTCGCTGGAACGGGATGCCAATGGAATGGAATGATGGGTTTCCTTGTACCCGTACAAATCTCCCTCTGTCCTCGCTACAAGAACCCCATTTCCATGGCGTGGCCGCCTTTTGAGGCGTCTCCCTCTCACCCGGGCCTCCAACCCGGCCAGCAATCATGCCCAATATATGCCCGTGCCCGGCCTCCCCTCCTCTCCTCTCCCCGTTTTTTCTAGGGCACATGTTGGGTCCTACGTGCCAGCATATAGTCCCTCTATCAACTCCTTGAAAAGTTGGCGTTTGTTGGACAACCACCATCTACTGCTTTGACCCAACACGACAACAAATTCTAATAACAACATTATCAAAATTACTTTTCAAGAAAAATCCACGAATGCATATCAACTTCGAACATAAAATTCAAAATTTACAAATATGTAAATAATAATCATACATACTCAACCCCTATGGTGACTTGAGAACAGCAAGAAACCCTAGCCGCTACCGCTAAGGTCATAACCCAGCAATGGGCCTCATTCCTGGAGAGGGGCGAGGTAGGGTACCCC
>NC_041392.1:481389060-481399645 GCF_002162155.2 Triticum dicoccoides | reverse complement strand
ACACACACCCTCGCGCAGGTGGAGCCTAGACCCATCGGAGCAGCGATCCTAGTATTAACTATGGTGCCCCTAGGACATTATATACAAATTGTAATACCACTAAGTACTTTTCGAATACAAATCTCGTGTATGTTCCTCAAGTACCAATAAAACATTTTAAATATAAAGATAACCAAAACACATTTTTTTTGAAAAGGAGGATGTACCTCCGACCTCTGCATCTGGGCGATGCATGCAACCATTTTATTAATTATTCACAAAGTCCTTACAAAGGTAATACATCAGTAAATTTGAAGCCACCATCTTGGCAACACCTGCCGGTACTCCTATCCCTGTGATGAAAGGGTGCCGAATGTCCGAGCCTAATACCAAACAGACATCGCATCAACACCTAACATCTAATGCCTGATGCCCCATCCAAGCCCCATCCAATGCCGGATGCCCGTGCCCGACCTCCCCTCCTCTCCTCCCCGTTTCTCTAGGGCACATGTTGGGTCCTACATGCCATCATATACTCCCTCTATCTACTCCTTGAAAAGTTGACGTTTGTTGGACAACCACCATCTACAACTTTGACCCAACACAACAACAAATTCTAATAACATTATCAAAAATATTCTTCAAGAAAAATGTACGAACGCATATCAACTTCAAACATCCAATTCAAAACTTACAAATATGTAAATAATCAAACACACTCGACAACTCTGGTGACTTGAGTGCCGCAAGAAACCCTAGTCGCTAGCGCCAAGACCCTCCCATGTTGTCGACCTCAGCAATGGGCCTCATTCCTGCCCCCACTCCACCCTCGCTTCGTGGAGCCTGGCCCTGTCGGAGTGGCATGCCCCTAGGATATTACTACCTCCGTCCTAGTTTATTGGTCCCCTTAGTATTTTATGCCAAATTTTGACTAATGATTTAATTAACATAATGTTAATGCATGTCAGAAAAAATAGTATCATTGAAAATTATGTTCAAATACGAATCCAACAATATAGTTTTTGATGACATGCATTAACATTTTGTCGGTTAAATCTATGGACAAATTTTGGCACAAAATACGAAGATGACCAGTAAACCAGGATGGAGGTAACACTAACAAATTGTAATATCACCAAATACTTTTAGAATCTCGCATATGTTCCCCAAGTATCCAATAAACACTATAAATATAAAGATAATCAAAATGCAGGAACATGTCTAAAACGTATGCTTTTTGAGAAACAATTATACAACCTTGGATCCAGGTCAAGGTTAGCGATTTGCCACCACCCTCCTCTCTTACAAGGTTAAGATTCCAATTGTATTGTACTTATGAAAGTTAGACTTAGGTTCACCTTCATAACTCCAACTGATGTTTCTGTGGCCAGCGACGAAGGCATATATTGCATGTTGTACAAAGTAAATTCAATGGTGGGTCGATGGAGTGGGGGTCACAATGTGGTGATAGGTTTTGTTAATGCCAATGCATGGTGAGCCATCAGAAACGGTGGACAAGTTCACTGGCCACGGATTCAACAGAGATGTGCTTGTGTTGGGAAGGAGAGGGAAACTGTAGACGGGTGTGACCACGCGTCGAGCATCGGCCATATGGTGGGTGTTTAATCCAGCGGCCCATATATAGCTAGGAGGTTTATGTAATTATAATATTTCTTGATGTGCCTATGAGTACCTTAGCTTCTTGACCAAACTTTCGGCCCCTAACTAAACGCTAATGGTCGTAGTATTTTGGTCCAGTTCCATTCAAATCTTAACTTTATTGGTACGTGCGGCGGACGTGGTGAAATGTGTAGAAAATGGAGGGGAGGGGACGCTCGTGGGGTTTTGGGAGAAGGCGAGGGGGATGTGGATTTGGTTGGGGAAATCAAAGGGGATGTATGTTGTTTGCCCTGACCAAGACCAAAAGGTATTGTTGTTAACTAGGATCCATGTACGAGACGATCCATAAGCTTTGCCGTACGTTGAACGCTCCATGGCCTGCCTAGTGTATAGGAATTAGGACATGCATGCATGATACTAGTTGGCATGTTATTATTTTATATGCTTGATGGGTGTCCGTGGTTGACCGGTGGGCTCCACGACACTCATGGCTGACCCGTGAATATTCTTCTTGTCCTCTCTGTTATGCTCGTCTGCTCTCTCCAGTAATGAGTAATCATGGCGCACCAGCCAGCCCTACGTGTATAATCACCATCATGTTCTTCAGTTCATCACCTGAGTGCAACACAAATTAAGCATAACAAAAAAAGAAATCATAGAGTATGTAGAAGGAGGGACGTGCAGTGAATCATGCCACTTGATTAATTCTGGGACCCTATGCTACAAACAAATGAACCGAACGCTTTTCCTTTTTCATTTTCATTGGTGGGATGCATGCATTTATGTTACTCTACCTACGGTGATTTGTCTTCTTCCATACTAGGCAACCTTACCGGCTGGACGTAACTTGGTTGTTTGGTCCGCAATGTAAGGATGGAGTCGTCAGTGATGGCACGTATGCATGTCTAGTCCAAATTAGCATCCATGTAGGCTGGCGGCAACATGAGAAGCAACGCTATTAATTTCTCGCGTCTGCATGCCCAGTCCAAATTAGCATGCATGTACGTACTTGGCGACGAACACAAATTTTCTCTTATTTTTTGGTAGATAGATGGATTCAATTCAAACGTAGCTAGCAGTACTAGCTAGTACACTACTGTACATCAGTAGTACATCTCATGATCAAAGTTGTTGAGGAGTAGTACATTTTGTAGCTGGCTAGGTTATACTCCTAGGGGCGCTGTAGCTGCACGTACTAGTAGTGTAGCGCCTACTTGACCAAAAAGAAAAAATGCATGCATGCATGCTTGGACAGCAGCAGTCTACGTACAGTAGACAGCAAAGATGTTCTTCTGCAGGAGCAGCTGCAGCAGCAGCCATGCATAAGGCTGACAGATGGCATTATGGATTAGCTAGCTCTCGAGTCGAGTAATGATCCATGGACGGATGGTTTACTACAGGCCCGGCCGGCAGGGCAGCGCTCCCTTTTCCCTCCTGGGTTTGCGGACAAGTCGCCATGAGTAGCAGCAGCGGCAATCAAGATCGGTATATGCATGGCATGGCACTGGCAGCATCAAATTACAGGCTACGCGTGCACTAATTGATTCAGACAGACCGGCTGTATGCACGTCGTCGTCGATCCATCCATCCGTCGATCGATCGTGACTGTGTGCAGGAGGCAGGGGTCGATTGAGCGAGAGAGTGCATGTGATTTGACAAACAAATGATGCATCCAAGAAGCCTGGCCCTGCCTTGTTCCCCCTTTCCTCAGAAAGGAAATGCTTTTGCTTTCTTGGTAGATGAACATTGGAGAAAATTTCTCGAAAAAGACACACATAGGAAAATGCGTGAAATTAAGTTCATTTCACTCTAGAGAGAGAGAGAGAGAGAGAGAGAGAGAAAGAGAGAGAGAGACCAAAACAAGCCCCTGACTCCCCTCCTCTCCTCACCCCTCGCGATCTAGGGTTCAGCCGCCGCCACCACCTTCGATCTCTGCATCACCCCTAAACTATCGCTGCTCCCCCGGGCGATCTAGGGCGCGGCCACCGTCGCTGCCGGACTGTCGTTGGGCAAAGCCTGAGTGGGGTATGATGGCAGTGGCGGGGCTTTCCTCCGCGGTGGCTCTGGGGCGCGGCTGTGGCGGATCCCATGCTAGTCTCCGCGTGCTCTCACGCGGTGGCCAAGGTGAAGCAGTGTGGCTTCTATCACATCGACAACAACAAGTCTTGGTGACATGGCGTGGGGTCTCGTTGATGGACATGCGTGGGATGGTGGCGACAGTGGTGGAGGCAGGAAAACTTAATCAAGGGGGCCAACTTGATGTTATGTCTTGTTGGGGAGGGCCAAAGCCAAAAAAATCATGATAATACACAGAATTAGCAGCAGGTAATCACTTGTGTAGCGGAAACTTCTGCTTGTTGGCCTGGGCCGGGGCCCCTGCTGGCACCCCCTTGCCTCCGCCACTGGGTGGCGATGCCTGGCGTCGTGGTGGTGTCGACGGCAGTTGGACAATGCAAGGTCTATGTGTTGATCTCTCTTGAAGTTGAGACGATGAAAGATGACGACGGTAGATATTTTACAACGTGTGCATGTGATGCGCGCTGAGGATATGCTAGACTGGTTAATGCTCTCGGCTCGCTGTCGATGGCTTGATGAGGCCATCAGATTAGATGGTGTACGTTAGTGCGAAGTCAGGGCACACCATTGAACTTGTAGGTGTAGCGCCATAGATCGTAAAAAAAGTTCGTTTTGAATTGATCCACGTATTTATCTTTTCAAATTCTGTTGAATAATTTAATAAAATTTGGTGTGCACATTGCTTGATGCAGATGCCTGAATAATCCTTCTTTATAAAATGAATCATAAGCACACAGCTGCCTAGAAAACATCCTAGCTAGCTAGGGAAGGGAGAGTAAAGGACAAACTACATAGCACTCTGAATCGCGATGAGATGCTCATATCCAAAGTCATAATGTTGCACCGAATCTGAGGTAAAAAGAAAGGCTGAAAAGAGATCGATGCATGGCAAATAATGTGTGTGTTTGAGCTGTGATGGCGGCTAGCTAGGAGTAATCCATGCATGCATGATCGATCGAGTAGTAGCAGGTAGGCCTAGCTAGCTATAGCCAGTACTAGCTAGCTAGCAGTAGACAGCTAGTCAAGTGTGCTTGCTTCAGTTCGCCTCCTGTGCTGAATCGGAGCGGGCAGGCAGTGGCCCTAGACCTCAGCAAAGCGCCTCCTCTTCTCTCTCACTTTTTTCACCGCCGAGTTGTAAAGGGGCAAGACATGCATGGAAACTGCAAAGTTGCCTCGCTTTTACAAACCCAAACTTTTGGCAGGATCTCGACTCCTTTCTTCCCTTCCCTTCCTCTCACCTCCGTCGACCCATCTCTGCTAGCAGCTAGCTAGCTCTTCTCTTGTGGCTTGTAGCTCCGCGGCTACGTTGGTTTCTTTCCGGAGACAAACAAGGAATACGCTTTATGTTGCCCAAAGGGGGAAACACAAATCAATTGCCACGGTTTTCTCCCTCTCTTTTCTCGTTGCTTCAGCTAGTTTCTGACCGCATTTTTCCCGCCAAGTTTTTCGATGCATGCACAGCTGTGGTTCCCTTTTTTTTCTTATCGTCTGCGCCACGGATACATACAAGCAAGGAATCGTCTCTCCAAGTTCACAGTGGGAAATGAAGAGGAATTAACTTTGGGGCAGCTACAAGAAGAGAAAGAGGGAGGCCCCGGGCCCTGACATGGAATTGATGGTGTTTGTTTGATTCAATTGATCGTGGCCTATTTGGGGTGATTTCCCTTTTACGTCTGCCAAACTCCACAGTGCTATCTTTCAATGTAGATGTCCAGTCGCCTGAAAGGAACGGGGGAAATAAGGGCATTGATTGGATGCTATTACAGGCAGTGACGTGCTTACAGGAAAAATGATGATGTGCCCCCAAATCGGTCGACAATATCTCTCACCTTGAGACTGACCGGTGTTCCGAAATTTGAATAGATGATGGCTGTATTTTTTTGAAACGAGGTGAAGGACACTCTTTTTACTCATTATAAGAAGAGAGTGAGAACGGCCCATCTACTTACAGAAAAACTGGGCGAACCAAGTTAAACACCACCAATATAGACCGATTCATCATGGAACATGATGGGCATCGTTGGAGAGATGCGCAAGGCTAGTTTTTTTTAACATCAGTACAGACATAAGCACGCGCATACACTCACCCTTATGAACGCGCACCCTACCCCTATGAGCACCTCCGAAAGGCTAGAGTTGAGCTCGTCCATCGTATGTTTTTTTTTGCGAAATCGTCCATCGTATGCTGGCCGCCCTTCGCTTGTCATCATCGCCATGTGGACCGTGACACAGCAGCTCCAACTCCACAACAAACATGGTGGAGAGCCGACTACGAACCCTTGTTGTGACCCAACTGACTCTTGTGGTCATTGTTGTTTCCAAACAAGATGTAGCATCATAGTGCCGTGGAGGCCTGTGATTTTTTATAGAGAAAAGCCACGAAGGCCCGACATCAAATTGATGAAACCATCAACCGGCTAGGATATAATGATGTTGATTACATAGGCAAAAGCATGTAAAAAGAGCATTAATTGGATGCTATTACAAGCACTGATGTGCTTAGCAGAAAAATGATGATGTGCCCCCAATTGGCCGACAATATCTTTCACCTTGAGACTGGTGTTTCGATATTTGAATACATGATGGATATTTTTTTTTGAAACCAGGTAAAAGACACTCGTTTATCAATTAAAAAGAAATTGAGAACGATCCAGCTAATCACACAAAAAATTGGCGAACCGAGTTACAACACCTCTAAGGTACAGAGTATTGCAAAAAACACCACATTTGAAGTTTTGGACCGGATTTGCCACCACACTTCTTGCGCGCCCCTAAAATTCCACCATTATTCTTGTTAATTTTCTCAATAAAAGCAAATGACCGATTTGAGCGAGTTAATGGCGATTTTTGACAGGCCTGGCCTACCAGTCAGTGCCACGCCGGACTACTGAGATGGCGAGGGGGTTGAAAGCCATTAGCTAGCGCCGTAGTACAAAACAGATGGCATAGGCGGCATCTACTCCATTCGCTCGCTCCACTCGCTCACTCTCTGCTATGCCATCTCCCCTCGCTCTCGCCGCTGAGCCCGTCGCCGTCGCGAAGGAGGCACTGTCTCCTCACCGCCATTCAGTCATGTCGTCGTGAAAGGATGGAGAGGAGAGTAGTGACGATTACTTCGTCGGCATGGACATGGAGCTCTGGGTAAGTGCTATGCTTTGCACCTAGGGTTAGGGTTCATGTGTTCTTCTATTTGAGACCATCTTTAAGCACTTGAAGTTTTTGTGTGGTTAATATCTGTGCTGACAATGCAGGAGAACCCCGAAACGACTGTAGATACATATTTCTGTGGTAGAGCTATAGATCCAACCTTCAAATGCAAGCTTCACCAGGCCCCATGTTTGAAATATGTTGCATTTGAAGGCATCCTCACCAGGAGGAGGTTCTATGGATGTGGGGTGCATGTTTGTGTTATCCAATTAGGGTTATTGTTAGTGGCAGTCAATGTTTGTTATTTCTGTGTGTTGATGAATGGTTGTTATTTCTGTGTGTTGATGAATGGTTGGTATTTCTGTGTGTTGATGAATGGTTGTTATTTCTGTCCGGAAATTCAGTTAAGTACTGATTGAACTGTTGTAGTATTGTATTTTTAGTGGATCAGTGGATTTGCAATGCTAGTATCTTGTAGTTTCAGATAAGTAAAACTGAACTTGACCGAACAAATGTCAGTGTCTATTTTATTCGAAGTCATTTAAGTTTTTATGTTAAGAAAAACTTAAGCTGGCCCTAGTTAAGTGTTTATTTGATTGAATTATAGCTCTAGTTAAGTGTTGTTAGTATCATGTTCTATTTGATTAAGTTTTTTAAATTGAATCTTTGTTGTAACTGCTAGCGTGAGTGGGATATTTTATTTGCTTCAGTTATTTCAAACCGAACTTTTGTTGTTAGCTTTGAGTGTTTGTTAAATGCACTTAATCAAAATTTACGGTCTATTTGATCCAGTTATTGTTTTAGTTAGCTTATTTATTTAGTAACTACTTATGTAGGGTGGTGTTTATTGTGGAGTTGCTGAGTGGGTTAATGCCCCATGGCCTTCCATTTTGCAAAGATGCCCGGTGAAGATATGGGAGATGTTTCATGAGGAGAACCATGACAGGGTTATGGACCATAAGAAGGATCAAAAAGAGACTGCCAAGTTCAACAAGGAGTTGGATCAACTTGACAATTAGTACAAGCATCTGGTTGAGGATGTCACAAAGTTGTTTGACTGGCAGGACTAGACTTATGAGAATAATAAGTGGATGACTGATGAAGAGCTCAATAAAACTAGACATCCACTTTCCCTTTGTGTGCCATAAACTATGATCCTATCTTTGCAATTACTATGGTAATGAAAATTTATAAGTATCCTGATATGATAATTCCTCAGTGCTCTTCTAAACTAATAGACATCAGTAAAGCACAAACTCAAGCAATGTTTCTCATGAGCATCTGGCTTTGTCTCATCATACCACTAACTAGCCTTGGCCCTCTTGGCTTGGCTCTTCCTTCCACAAGGAAGTGACAAAGATTCTAGGCCTGCCTCACCATCTAATTCACCAATGCCATAGTCTCCAGGGAAATAACCTGAATCATATGATGGAATAAAATCAAGAAGTACCTCTGTCTCAACCTAATGACGGGATCTTGTAGTTGGACCTGCATTTCCTACTTTCTTAAATGTTTGAGGAAGTGTTATATTAGGATGCGTGCCTGAGTCCTCTACCTCTTGGCACATCTCTTCCACTTCCGTGTCTCCTTCAAAGTGAAACATAGGATCTTCTGTCTGCTTCCTCTTCTGCCTCAGCTTCTCAATGATCTCCCCCTCCTCAATTTCTCTCTCATGATCTTTTCGCATGTATTCACACCAGTTGAAATCAACAAACCCTTCATCATCAGAGGGGCCAAAGTACTCCTCTACTTTCTCTCTGCCCCTTGCCTTCTGCAAATTCATGCTCTCTTGTGTGTTTACATAAACAAGAACTTCACCTGGCTATGCACTATAGATAGGGATTTAATACAGCTCCTCACTGTTAGATTGGACAAAGGGGAACAATACCCCATCCTCATCGATTATGTTGGATTGCCCAACCTGGCCTGTTGGTACTTGTTCCTCCACAAAGTTTCCCCTATTCAAATCTCCTAGATTAGGCTCAGTAGCCTTAATTACAGTTATGTTGATCACTTTTTGCTCATCATACTGGTCAAGTATCTCCTCTAGCATATCTTCACTGCCAATAACCTGTATACATGTTGCCCCCTTTCCCTCATCTTTCACATAGAACATGTAGTCGGCATAAGTATATCCCTCTCCAGTCTCCATTAGTGCTAACATGTTAATGAAAGTTATTTCTGACAGGAAAATGGTCCTTCCCAAGTTGACTCTCCTTGAAAAAGGAACCTAATTTCACATATCTCACCATCCAAACTACAAAAATGAATTAGGAGAATCAGTAACCGATTGGATAGCTGTTATTTGATTCATTTTTAGATTATGTCATAGATTTAACTGTTTCAAATATCTATCCATCAATCTTTATTGTAAGTGTAACATAAATAGTTACTACATATTAAATATGGAGCTCTACATAATATTCAGGAAGCAGCTTAATCACCTAAATATATGCACCAGTAAAACACTGCAATAAACAAACACTAATATGCACTTTGAAAGCAATTTGTATGTTAATAAAACACTTCAATAACTCTAAAATACCACATTCAAAGAACACTAACAATCATATGCACAAACCCTAGCCATACACTCTAAATCCATAAGAATGGAGTAACCCGGACATTTCCTATGCCACAAACCCTATCCCTAATACTAAATCCATATGAATCCAATAACCCTAACTCTAAATTGGAAAAACCTAAAAATGATACAAAGCGAGCGAGGTGGAGGATGAAAACTTACTAGACGCCTCTGAGACCCGAAGACCACTAATGGCCGCCGCCGCCGGAAGTCATTATCTTGCGGGACATGGTCGCCGCCGCCCACCGCTCAATATCCCACTCTAGCGGTGAAGGGGCTCGCTATGTTGACAAGCTACGGATCCTGAGCCAGTTGTCCACCTCCGATGTAACATCCCAAAATTTCTAAATTTTGGAATGTTATATAAATAGATAGATTTGATTGATTGTTTGATTGATTGACTGAAAGTGAGTGAAATTTGAAACTTTTTGAAAGTTAAATGAGAGGGAATAAAAGGACTTTCCCAAACTTTCATTTTTGCATTTATGATCTCCGTGAATTCATATTCTTTTCACCACAAAACCCTGGAGAGAAGATGACATGACTTCTTCCATTTATTTAAATGAAAAGGGTTTCGAAAAGATTTGAATTTCATTCGGAAATATTTCCAATTCATAAACTTCATGCAACTCGATGATTTTCACGAGAGAAGATAATATGACTTCTCCAAAATAATTGAAATATTGGAGGAAAAATATTAAAATCAAATATTTGTTTTTATTCGGATTTTATTGCAATTTTGTTTGCATTGGAAAAATTGCACGTTTTCAAAGTTGCATTTTAGGGCCAAGAAAATGTTTATCTCGTTCTAAATATTTCATTTAGACGGTGAAAATTTGTTTTGGCATTTTTAGAATTTTATTTTATTTTCTAGGATTTTTTTAGTTTCGGTGGAATTATTTTAAAAAAATTGTGCACAGGGGCTAACTGGGCCGAAGCCCAGCCGCCGGCCTGCCTCCCTCCCGCGCACCGTCTCCTTCCAGGAGACCGGCCGCGCCGCTGCCGATTCGAGGAGTCCGAGCCGGACTCCCCTTCCCCGCCGCCCCTTGCCCCCTCACCAAGTCACCCCCTCCCCTTTATATACCCAGCCCCCCGCCGCCACCACTACCCACCACCACCGCCGCAGCCGCCGCCCGCAGCCCGCCCGCGCCGCGCTGCCTCTGCCGCGCCTCGTCGCCG
>NC_041392.1:481385314-481388634 GCF_002162155.2 Triticum dicoccoides | reverse complement strand
GCCGCCTCGCCCCGCCGTCGCCGCCACGTCTCGCCGGACCGACGAGGTAGCCGTTGCCGCCGGTTTTTTTAAAAGAAAACTGATCCGATTTTTTTAGAAAACCCTAGTTCGTTTTTTTTCGGTTCGCCGGTTTTTCCCGATTCTTCTTTTTAGCGGACGTTCGTCCGTATGTTCGTTTTAGCGAACGGTTTTCGCTCGCTAGTTAGCCTGTTTGTCAGTTTTCTTTTATCGGATTTTTCCGTGATTATTTCTGATCGTGATTTCTGATCCGATTTTCGTTCTAGTTTATCTTTCGCTCGTTTGTCAGAATCAGGCGATTCAAGCGCCTAGATCTTCGTCTCGAGACCCTCTTTCCGTTTAACCAACTTAAACAAGATTTTGCTACTGTAAAATTTGACCTAGGTCTAGATTAGTAAACGGATCTTGTTTCTTTTGCCGTTTGAGTTTTGTTGCTTCATTTGATTTGATTCTTTTTGCAAACCGGAGTTCTTAAGTTGAACTTTCTGGTTAGATCTTCTTATTTGTGTTTTACCCGTGCTTCTTTACTTGATTGCTTATGTATGCTATTGTTTGTTTGTGATAGAATTCTCGGAGTGCGAAGCGTGTTATTTGGAGTCTCTAGGTTTCACTGATCGTCAGCAAGGCAAGTAACACTTTGATCATACCCCCTTATCACCCAGTTTTTATGCATTAGTTCCAATCCTCAAACATTGCATGGTTAGGATGTGATTAACATGTGGGCTGGGAAGTAGTTGAGAGGTAGAACCTATTGCCCTGTTACATTCAAACCCTTGGGAGTTACTTATACGAATTGCTTATATTGCTATGCTATGCTCGTAGACGTGGTTTGGGTGAGTGAAATCCATGAAAGATGTGAGATTATTAAATTAATGGTTCAACTTAAGGTGGCAACTTAAATACACATCTGGGTGGATTGAGGCACCTGGAGTACCCAGTGTTGCCTGTATTTTTGGAAATCCCGGGGTTCCGTGTGATTTTCCTATGGACCGCCACCCAGGCTCAAAGGGAACTGAGATGATTCATGCTAGAAACTTCCATGTGCAGCCACAAGCTATTATGGGCTCTAGCATAGTTGAGTAAGTTACGTGAAGCTCTTGAAGAGGTGGATCAGCAGGTAGTGGGTTGTAGGTTTGGTATGGTCTGCCCGGAGTAGAGAGTTAATGTTTCTCGCACTGCATGATGTTTGAGAAACGGATGACCGAGACACAGTCTTTCAGAAATGTGGTGTCAAATCCGGTCCAACACTTCAAATGTGGTGGTGTTTTGCAATTCACTCCTAAGGAACATGATGGGCTTAGTCGGAGAGATGCTGCCAGGCTTGAGTTGAGCCGGTCCATCATAGGGTTAGACACCCTTCACTTATCATCATCGTCACATGGACCCCGACACAGCTGTTGGGGAATGTAGTAATTTCAAAAAAATTCCTACGCACACACAGGATCATGGTGACACATAGCAACGAGAGGGGAGAGTGTGTCCACGTACCCTCGTAGACCGAATGCGGAAGCGTTAGCACAACGCGGTTAATGTAGTCGTACGTCTTCACGATCCGACCGATCCAGGTACCGAACGCACGGCACCTCCGAGTTCAGCACATGTTCAGCTCGATGATGTCCCACGAACTCCGATCTAGCAGAGCTTCACGGGAGAGTTTCATCAGCACGACGGTGTGATGACGGTGATGATGATACTACCGACGTAGGGCTTCGCCTAAGCACCGTTACGATATAATCGAGGTGGATTATGGTGGAGGGGGGCACCACACACGGCTGGAATAGATCAATAGATCAACTTGTGTGTTCTAGGGTGCCCCCTGCCCCTGTATATAAAGGATGGAGGAGGGGAGGCCGGCCAGCCCCTAGGGTGCGCCAGAAGTGTGGAGTCCTACTAGGATTTCCCCTCCCATATGGAATAGGAAAAGGGGAAGGGAAAAGGAGAAGGAAGGAAGGGGGCGCCCCCCTTCCCTAGTCCAATTCGGACCAGACAATGGGGAGGGGTGCGGCCACATTTTGAGGCCTTTCTCTCCTTTCCCGTATGGCCCATTAAGGCCCAATACGAATTCCCGTAACTCTCCGGTACTCCGAAAAATACCCGAATCACTCGAAACTTTTCCGATGTCCGAATATAGTCGTCCAATATATCGATCTTTACGTCTCGACAATTTAGAGACTCCTCGTCATGTCCTCGATCTCATCCGGGACTCCAAACTACCTTCGTTACATCAAATCAAATAACTCATAATACAAATCGTCACCGAACGTTAAGCGTGCGGACCCTACGGGTTCGAGAACCATGTAGACATGACCGAGACACATCTCCGGTCAATAACCAATAGCGGAACCTGGATGCTCATATTGGCTCCTACATATTCTACGAAGATCTTTATCGGTCAAACTTCATAACAACATACGTTGTTCCCATTGTCATCGGTATGTTACTTGCCCGAGATTCGATCATCGGTATCTCAATACCTAGTTCAATCTCATTACCGGTAAGTCTCTTTACTCGTTCCGTAATGCATCATCCCGCAACTAACTCATTAGTTACAATGCTTGCAAGGCTTATAGTGATGTGCATTACCGAGAGGGCCCAGAGATACCTCTCCGACAATCGGAGTGACAAATCCTAATCTCGAAATACACCAACTCAACAAGTACCTTTGAAGACACCTGTAGAGCACCTTTATAAACACCCAGTTACGTTATGACGTTTGGTAACACACAAAGTGTTCCTCCGCTAAATGGGAGTTGCATAATCTCATAGTCATAGGAACATGTATAAGTCATGAAGAAAGCAATAGCAACATACACTACAAAAAAGACACATCCGTGACATTTTGGGCCGAACGAATTTTTTTTCTGTCATACATATGACACTTCTATGACGATAATTGTGACAAAACCCGGTATCATCATAGATGTGGTGGGCTCCTACTTCTATGACAAAAAATCATGACAGAAAATGGGCTTTTCGTCCTGGGCGGGCCGGAGACGCAGTTGCATGACATCCTTTGGGCCGTCCATGACGGAAAAACCGTGGTAGAAGCAAAGGCGAGGATAATTTTGGGGAGTTCCCGGTTACGGTGGGAGGTCGGGGGCCGAGCGATGCGCCTTTCTCTCGTACACGTACGCGTGTGTGTGCGAGGCGTTGGCTCTAACTGAACCTGAGCGAGGCGTTGGGCTCTAACTGAACCCGAGCGATTGCACTGCAGGCTACGCGTTACTGAACCCGAGCGATCGATCGATGGTTGTTAACTGAACCCGATCGAGCGATTCCTTCGCTACTGCTGCTAACTAAAG
>NC_041392.1:481374421-481384951 GCF_002162155.2 Triticum dicoccoides | reverse complement strand
GGAGGGCTGGATGAACAGGACCACCCCGTGGAGGGCAGGATGAACAATAGATGGTGGAGGGCAGGATGAACAGTAGCCCGTGGAGGGGTGGCTGAACAGGAGTCCGTGGAGAGGGCTGGTTGAACAGTAGCCGGTGGAGTAGCGCGCGGTGGAGGCTGGATGAATAGGAGCCCGTGGATGAACAGTCGCAGGTGGAGGCTGGAGGAGGTCGACGATGGATGAACAGTAGCTCGTGGAGGCTGGAGGGGGTCGACGGTGGAGATGAACAGTATCCTGCGGAGTCCCGTTTTGCAGTACACCACACCGCTCCCGATGAACATGACCCCCGTTTCGACCGTAGGAGGTCTGTTTCATCTGTTTTGCGGTACGCCACACCCCTCCCGATGAACATGACCCCCATTTCGACCGTAGGAGGTCCGTTTCCTCCATTTTGCGGTACGCCATACCCCTCTCGATCAACAGGACCCCGTTCCGAATGTAGGAGGTCCGTTTCCTCTATTGTGCGGTACGCCAGGCCTCGTTTCCATCGCCTGTTCCGTCCAAGCCCTCCCGATGAACATGACCACGCATTCCGTTCCGACCCAGCCGGTTGGCTCCCACGCGTTCCGTTGCCTCCCGATGAACACGACGCATTCCATTGCGTCTCCATGAACACGATGCATTCCGTTGCCTCCCCATGAACACGACGACGAAGCTGTTTCTCCGTTTCGACCCAGCCATGTCAACGAGCCCTCGCCGTACGTATGCGCGAGTAGGCGTTCGAGAC
This sequence comes from Triticum dicoccoides, assembly GCF_002162155.2. Lineage (NCBI taxonomy): Eukaryota > Viridiplantae > Streptophyta > Magnoliopsida > Poales > Poaceae > Triticum > Triticum dicoccoides. The sequence goes on along the minus strand of NC_041392.1, from coordinate 481,384,185 downwards.
CCCACCCGTATGTACACATACGTGGCCGTATGTTCTTTCTTGCACCCTGGCCACCTCTACTACGACACGTGCGTGCCTCTACATCCACCAGTATATATGTACGTACACGTTCGCGACCAGAATGACAACGCTACGTACGCTTCGACCAGGTGGGTCCCGACTGTCAGGCACTTCCTTGCGTGCGAAGATGTAGCTGGTGGGTCCCAGCAGTCAGGGGGGCGAAATACGGTGGCCCATCCGGTGGGTCCCTGCTGTCAGGTGGAGGAATAATTATTTTGGACGTAATAAGGAGGCACTTCCTTGCTGCGGCCGTGGACCCAGCTGTCAGCCTCTCCACATGCAGTCCACGTCCGATGGAAGCCGTTCCTTGACCACGTTGACCACACCGCGCTGAGAGCACCAGGGCGGTGGACGATGGCGAGGCCTAGGAAGGGGACGACGCGGGGCCGGGGAAGACGCGACAGTGGATGCCCACGCGTAGAGTAGTACGAGGGCACTAGTTTGCTGCGGTGTGAGGCTGCCGTCGCCGCAGAGTAACAGGGGGTGTGGGTGAGTAGAGGGATGGCCTGGCCAGCGGTGGGAGTAGTAGGGGCGGTGAGGCCTCCGCCGCATCGCAGCCGGCCACGGGAGGCAGGAGCACGAGGCACGACCGGCGCTGGTTTGGGCGGCTGGAACAAGAAGAACAGAGGTTGAATAAGCACTACGGCCGTTGGATGGACATCGTACGATCACTGGAGCTAGAGTCATGCATATTGACTAAGTTGACAAAGTCCTCCATCCCCGTCAACTTAGTAGGCCCACAAGTCAGCCTGCCACTATACTGGGTCCCAGCTAACAGGGGGAGTATTCATTTTTTTGTGCGTAATAAGGAGGCACTTCCTTGCGTGCGAAGATATAGCTGGTTGGTCCGAGCTGTCAGTGGCGGTAACATTTTTTTCGCGAAATATAGAGGCCCTTTCGGTGGGTCCCTGATGTCAAGTGGAGGAATCATTATTTTGCGCGTAATAAGGAGGCATTTCCTTGCGCGTGGCCGTGGACCCAGCTGTCGGCCTCTCCACATACAGTCCAGTTCAGATGCATGTCGGTCGTTGACCACGTTGACCAGGCCGCGCCGAGAGCACCAGGGCGGTGGACGACGGCGAGGCCTAGGAAGGGAACGACACGGAGGCAGGGAAGACTCGGCAGTTGTTTCCCACGTGGAGGAGAGTACGATTGTATGAGGGTTTACTGGTTCGTCTGCTGTCGCCGGAGAATAACAGCAGGTGTGGGTGAGTAGAGGGATGGCTAGGCCAGCAATGGGAGTACGGTGGGGCGGTGAGGCCTGCGCGGCAGCACAGCTGGCCGCGGGAAGGAAGGGAGCAGGCAGTCTCGCCGGCGCTTGTTTGAGCGGCTGGAGCAGGAAGAGCAGAGATTGAAGAAGCACGACGGCCGTTGGATGGACATCCAACAGTCACTGCTTGTGCGTCAACCTTTTTTTAGGAAAGCCTCAAATCTGTGGAAAATAGCATACAACCCATCTGCCATTATTTCTAATAATTTTCAGCCCATTTGCTAATTCTTAAGGTTTTTTTGGAGCCCATATTCTTTTGTTAGCATTACAGCCCAAATTGTGGCCACAATTAAAAAACTATACGAAATTTTGCATATTTCGGTGCGGTCCGAACTGTTTTTAATCCCAAAATTTCGACTCACATTCAAACTGATTTTAAAAATAAATGTATATCAATATAAAATCCAACAAATTCTCCACGCATAAAAATTAATGTAATTTAAAATCTTGAAATGAAAAAAAAGATATTTGAAACTAATTGCCGGTTTGATGTGTTTTAAAAATGTACAGCCCATTTCTCATTACTGATGGGCCATTTTCTCGGCCAGCCGAATGAAAGCTCTCCTCGTCTTGAAAGATTTGCAGCCCAACAGGCCTGACAAAGTGACTTACTTGGCAAATCACAAAAAAACTGGGCTGTGGCCGTGGACCCAGCTGTCAGCCTCTCCACGTACAGTACTCTTCCGATGGAAGTCATTCCTTGACCACGTTGACCACGCCGCGCAGAGAGCACCACGGCGGTGGACGACGGTGAGGCCTAGGAAGGGGACGACGCGGAGCCGAGGAAGACGCGGCAGTGGAAGCCCGCACGGAGAGGAGTACGAGGGTTCACTGGTTCGGCTGCGGTGTGAGGCTGCCGTCGCCGCAGGGCCTGGCCAGTGGTGGGAATAGTAACGGGCGGTGAGGCCTCCGCGGCAGCACAACCGGCCACAGGAGGCAGGAGCATGCGGCACGACCGACGCTGCTTTGGGCGGCTGGAGCAAGAAGACCAGAGGTTGAAGAAGCACTACGGCCATTGGATTGACATCGTACGGTCACTGGAGCTAGAATCGTTCATATTGACTAAGTTGACAAAGCCCTCTGTCCCCGTCAACTTTGTTGGCCCACAAGTCATCCTCTCACTATGGTGGGTCCTAGCTAGCAGGGGGTATTCATTTTGTTGTGCGTAATAAGGAGGCACTTCCTTGCGTGCGAAGATATAGCTGGTGGGTCCGACATGTCAGTAGGGGGAACGTTTTTTTCACGAAATACAGAGGCCCTTCCGGTGGGTCCCAGCTGTCAGGTGGAGGAATCATTATTTTGCGCGTACAGTCCACAACCGATGGATGTCGTTCGTTGACCAAGTTGACCAGGCCACGCCGAGAGCACCATGGCGGTGGACGACGGGGAGGCCTAGGAAGGGAACGGCACGGAGCCGGGGAAGACTCGGCAATGGTTGCCCATGCGGTGGGGAGTACGAGGGTTTACTGGTCCAGCTACCGTCGCCGAAAAATAACAGGAGGTGTGGGTGAGTAGAGGAATGGCCTGGCCAGCAATGAAGTAGGGTGGGGCGGTGCGGCCTGTGTGGCAGCACAGCCGACCACGGGTGGCGGGAGCAGGCAGTCCCACCAAAGTTGGTTTGGGCGGCTGGAGCAAGAAGATCAGATATTGAAGAAGCAGCATGGCCGTTGGATTAACATCCAACGGTCACTGCTGCTAGAATCGTTTGTGGACTAAGTTGACAAAGCTAAATTACACGTCAACCTAGTAGACCCACAAGTCAACCTCCAAATCTGTCCCAAACAGCATACAACCCGAAATTTCTAGCCAGATTCAAATTAATTTTAAATCTAAATATACCTTAATTTAAATTCAATGAAATTTTACCCGCACAAAAACAATGAAATTAAAAAATATCAAAATCCGAAAGAAAACAGTATTTTGGAACTAATTGTCTGTTTGCTGTATTTTTTCATTTTTCAGCCCATTTATTATTACTTATAGCCCATTTCTTATTACTTATAGCCCATTTTCTGGGCAAGATGCATCCCTCCTTGTCTTGAAAGATTTCCGGCCCAGCAGGGCGTAGAAAAGCAAGTAGGCCTATGTTGGTTATTCTGCAAAAAAGAAAATAGCTGGCTAGAAATTTTCAGAAAGGAAAAAAACAAACTGGGATGGTCATGTGCTAAACATATGAAATAAAAGCCTGGGCTAGACGGGCCACGGGTCCCGCACAACCCAGTTGATACCCTTCTCCGTCTCGAAAAAACAAAATTACTGCGCGCGCTACTGGGTCCCTACTGTCATCCTCACCATGTACAGTCATCTCCTTATTCCTCTCGGTTGTTGACCATGTTGACAACACCGGAGGGCGGCGCCGCGGCAAGCGAACCAAGGCGGAGGACGATGGTGAGGCCTCGGACGGGAACGAACAGGAGCCGGGGAAGATCACAGCCAGCCGTGGGAGGCGGGAGCAGGCGGTCCCGCCGATGCTGGTTCAGCTTTGGCGGCTCGAGGAGGAAGAGACTGAAGAAACACGACAAACATTGAATGTCAATCCAACGGTCAAGGTTGGCAGAATCGTTTGTTGACTAAGCGGACACCAAGTAGCATACTTTTTTATATATAGGAAGAAAACTACGAGGAAAATGCGTTCGTCTGCCGTCCTCCTCACAGGGAACGTTCGCCACATAAGTGACTAGCACCCTTGGTTTTCAACCGAGAGGTCTTGGGTTCGAGTCCCAGGAACTCTCAATTTTGTCCTCCTTCCTTCCTCGCAAAAAAGGGAAAGAAAATCAAAGACTTGGGAAGGCGTACATAACAAGCTATTGTACCAGTAAAGAGACGTTGCTGAGTTTTAGAAAAAAGAAAGACGTGCTCCTGTAGCTGGTTCGAATCCAAACCTAGACTATGACTATATATGGTGCTATGCTACTCTGCAAGTAATGAAACTAACATATCCAACATTCGCTTCTCCTCTTCTCTACTTATTCTGCCTAGCATCAGAAGCTCTGGCCGCAGCAACCATGTCCGCTGGCTGCTCGTCCACCTGCTCTTCAGCAGGCAACAACCAGATATGCGCCAAGTCACAACCCGTACCATCGCGTGTGGGTCTCATCACACCCTCACCGGCACGCGCACCGCAGCCGATTGCTCATCGCAACCCATTGCCGTTGGTGTGGTGCCACTGCTGCAAATCACGCAGAGTCATCCGTCGCGTCTCAACCACAATCCGCAACCCTGGCCGAGTCTTCTACAAATGCCAGAATCATGGGGTAATAATACGTTTTAGTGTTGTTCTGCTGCTTTCAGTTGCTGATTTTATAATAGTTTGGTTGATGATCTACCAATTTGATTCATGCAGAAAAGGGAAGATTCGTGTGATTTGTATTTCTGGGAAGTTGCTGATGTGAGGGAATGCAACTACGCTGATTATTTGGTTAGCCGAGGAATCCCAATACCAGCAGGTTGGGGTGTTGGACAAGTAACTGAAGGTACGACAGAAGAGGAAGATGCAGAGCAGAAGGTTAAAGATGCAGTTCCTCTGATCATGGCCAAGCAACAGCTGCTGAACGGCCTTGACAGCAATGAGGAGATGAAAGAGCTTGTGAAGATAATAGGCAAAATCGATGTGCTCTGTAGGATGATTGTCTCTTTATTTGCAGTGTATGTAGCACTCGTGATGTATTCAGTGGCTACGACATGAGCACTTTGCTGAAACTAGTAATGAATGAAACCTGTGTAGCAGGCTGGGCGTAGTGTTGTGAACATCTAATGATTTCCATTAACGGAAATCAGGGGGTATCCCCTTTTGCTCATATAAATAAATAAATAGCAGAGGCCCTGTCGGGCCAGCTTTGTTCTCATTCGAAGTCGTCGAGCAAATTGTAGTCCAACAACAAACTATGTCATCAAATTCAAGTTTCACAGCCAAATATGAGTACAACTAAACAACAATGTCATCATGTTTTAGTTGTCATACAATCACCAAACACAAATCAACATACATAACAAGTGATGTTCTCACAACAAAATACTAAACAACATGTTCATCAGGTTTCAGTTGTCATAGCAAACACAATTTCACATAGTAGATAAAAAACGTCTTCTGACAGGCAAATACGACAAAATCAATGTAATCATCATCCGCAGCAGCAACGTCAACATCTTCGCCATGTGTATCAGTCTAAATCCTAATTCCCCACGGTGTCATCTTCTTCTTCGTCCTCAACGTCCTCGAACATTGGCTTCTTCTTGATCAACTCTTGTATGTCCACAACACGACATGCAATCTTTTCGCCGGCGTCATTGACATGATGGTTCTCAAAGATATTAGGAACATCTGTGTTATCTTCTACATCAGGAGCAGTGTAAGCATCATCTTGTTGTGCAACTTCATTAAACGAATTCCTCTGCTTAAACCTTTGCAATACTCTTCAGTCATCACTACGTGCAAATGTGTCTTCCAAGAAAAATATCTATGTTGCTTGATTTGCCAAAATAAAAGGCTTGTTGGTCTAGTACGCCTCCTTGACATTGATGGATTTGAAATAATCATCAGCTCTGGGTTTTGCGATCCTGGAAAACAGGTTATACCAATGACAGCACAACAGAACCACACACCGATGATCCTCGAAACTGGAGATATACTGCAACTGAATAATGTCTGTTATGTTAGCACACATTTCAGTTGTCTCTTTGTCATACGTATCCGTGCTCATGATGGCACTGTTTTGTGTCTTCCTGCCTTCATCTCGTGCGAGGGTGTTGTAATGCACATCTCCAACAACGCAAGATTCATAATGTCTTACCCGAGTATCAGGACCCATTGCTAGTGAGTAAAGGGCATCATCAACTGCCTTCCCATCCCCCCGCATCTTCTTAACCTATGGTTAGAAAATAGACAAGCTGATCATCTTATGTACTCAATATATTAAAAAAAATTGACAGTGCACTTCAAAAGCTTACATGGTTCTTGAACCATTTCGCAAATCCTGCCATAACCAGTTTGTCAATGTTTCTTGGATTTTGCGGCAGTAACTCCTCTTTGTAGATGCTGCACAACATAGTGATCGCGTCAAACATCTAAATATATAAGAATGTGCTGCAAGTTTAGTAGATTACGATGTAGAAGCTGCAGTACTGCACTTACTTGATATAAGGTAGTATCTCAGGACAGTTATTCAACATATACCAAACCATTTTGTCCAAATATTTAGGTTTGTCGTCTTGTCGACTCTTCCCTATAACTCGAACAGAATAATCGAAAACATTGAGCCTGGGATTGTCTTCACCCACCTCTTTGCTAAGCTGATCAACTGTTTCAATGTATTTTGAGCAGAATGTCAACGCTTCTGTAGAAATGTAGGCCTCTGCAATGGAACCCTCGGGTCTAGCTCTGTTCCTAACATAGACCTTGAAAGTGCCTAGCCGCCTTTCAATAGGGTACATCTAGCCATAATGTATTGGACCTCTAAGTAGTGCCTCATCAGGTAGATGAGCAACCAAATGCACCATCACATCAAAGAAGGCTGGAGGATATATCTTCTCAAGGTCGCATATGATAGTTGGTATCTTGTCTCTAAGATGCTCCAAAGCATCTATCCTGATATTCCTACTGCAGAGTTCCCTGAAGAATTGTCCCAACTCTGCAACTGCTCTGTATAAGTCAGGGCGGCCCAATCCTCTAAGGATAACAGGTAAAACCCTTTGAAGTAGGACGTGGCAGTCATGAGCTTTCAACCCTTGTACCTTGTTTCCATCTGCACTGACTCTCCTTTCAGGGTTGGAAGCAAATCCATGTGGGAATCTCACACGTGATAGGACCTCGCAGAATTCTTTTCTTTTTACCTTGTCCAAGACGTACACAGCTGGTGCCATATCCCGTGGTTTACCTTCATCTTGCACCTGCAAATCCTTTTTGATACCCAGGTGTGTCAAATCAATCCTAGATTTTAAGGTATCTTTCGTCTTGCCTTCAATATTAAGAAGTATGCCGATAATGCTGTCACATATATTTTTCTCGATGTGCATCACATCAAGATTATGCCACAGATCCAAATCTTTTCAATACTCCAAGTCCCACAAAGTGGACCTGTGGGTAAACAATGATCTCTCTTCTACCCTGCCATGCTTCCTTTTCCCGCTACCATTACCAGGATGGTTTCCTGGAGTAATATGCCTGACCTTATCTAATTCCACTTGCAACTCATCGGCGGTGAGCCTCTTTGGCGCATCACGGTTTTCATGCTTTGCATTGAACACATGTCTTCGGTATTTTCTAGGATGCGGCTTGTCCTTGGCAAGGAAATGGTGGTGTCCAATGTAACAGATCTTGCTAAGTATTGCGTATGACAGCGGATTCCTATCACAGCGAATACATGCATTGTAACCATGTGTCGTTCGCCCTGATATAGTGCCCAAAGCCGGATAATCATGGATGCACCAAATTATAGCAGCACGCAGAAAGAAATCAGCTGGTGGGCTGCTATATAGGTCTCGAGTGAGAACACCCTTCCATAGCTGTTGAAGTTCCTCCACAAGAGGCTCCATGAACAAATCAAAATCATTTCCAGGACTTTTTGGACCTGGGATGAGCAAGGCCATCATGTAGTTTGATTCTTTGGTGCAGACATTTGGAGGCATGTTGTAAGGGATAACAAGCACTGGCCACATGCTATATGTGGCACTCTGGTGGCCAAATGGGTTAAATCCATCTGAAGCTAAGCCAAGTCTAATGTTTCTCGGGACAACAACAAACTCTTTGTGTTTATCATTGAAGCTTTTCCACTCACTACCATGAGATGGATGGCTCATTACATTCTGATCTCTGTACTCCTGGTTCCTAGAATGCCACAATACATCCTCTCTTGTTTCAGCATCATGAAACAACCTCTGCAATCTTGGTGTAATTGGAAAATGTCTCAGAACATTATGAGGAATCCTCTTCATAGCATCGCCATCTTTCCATCTTGATGATTTGCATTTCGGGCATTCACTTAAGTTGGCATAATCCTTCCGGAACAGAACACAATTATTCTTACAAACATGGATCATATCATATCCAATTCCAACTGCACAAAGGAAATTCTTCATTTTACTGTAGGTGTGTGGCAGCTCAGACGCATCTGGGAAAGATTCGCGGAAAGCAGCCAACATCGCATCGAATGATTTGTTGGTCATCCTCTCAGATGTCTTCACCTGAAGAAAGGTGACCATAGCTGAGAATACGGACAGCTATTTCCTGGGGTGACAGCAACGTTGCATTGTTCCAACATGCGGGCTCATCGTCTTTCTTCTGCAGGTGAAAGTTCACGGAATGCATGAGCATTTCGTAGCATTGTTTCAATGTTGGTCAAACTCAATGGCTCCGCCACCACCACCTCCTCCTCCTCTTCCACCTGAGCATCAGGCAGATCAAGATGGTGATCTGCTGCTTCCACATAGTCAATAACATTGATGTTCACAGCTTCACCATGATGAACCCACCTAGTATATGTGACCGACATCCCATACAAGTGTAGATGATTTTGCACAGTTGACTGAGGTCTTGTAACTGAATTCATACAACTGCTACACGGGTAGAGCACATATGATTTTGGACCACCGTACTCAGCTCTGATAAAGTTCATGAAGTTTTCAACCCCCTCGACATATGCAGCGCAGAATCTTCGAGCAGAAGTTATCCAAGTCCTGTCCATCTGTTAGACATACAAATTAGTTCTTCTAGTAGATATTACAGGAAAAACATATATGCTTTTTTACGAAGTCCAGAAAAAAATACCTAGGTCGATGTCTAAAGCTATGGCAAGATATTTGGACGAGCAGATCTAAGTAACGAAATATATGTAAAGCTAATTCAGCAAACATATTTGAGTGCCAAATTATGGCAGGCTGTTTCAGCAGTCAATGAGGCTGAGCACACTGGCATCGAACTATCGAAGGCCATCGCAGCAACAAAGATCGAGTATAAAACGGTGTAGAGCTATTTCAGCTAACAGATTGGCTACTAGATCATGGCAATCTACGTCACAATAAATATATGGCAGGATATTTTAGCAACTAATCGGCCTTGGCATGCCATCTCAGCTAAGAAGATTGAGTGCAGAATAGGGCAAGGAAGCTACTTAAGCAGAGCATATTGACAGTAAACTACTTCGGCAAACAGTGAGATTAACAGCGTCTATCAGCTAACATTCAGCGCTACACCGACATGAACGGGGCCTCAGTCTAGAATGCGCGTATCGTGGAAGAAGCTGACCGCCGTGCGTCTCCACACGAACGTCGCCAGCGGTGGCGGCGCTGACCGCCGTGCACCTCCACAAGAACGTAGCCAGAGGTGGCGGCATGGCTGGAGGGCGGCGGTCTATGAGAGCGTACTGTGGGAGCGAGAGGATCGCCGAACCACGGCGCCGACGTATCGACGCGGCGGGGAGGGCGGCTTTGGTGGAGCGAA
>NC_041392.1:481365894-481374184 GCF_002162155.2 Triticum dicoccoides | reverse complement strand
ACGTGTCAGTGAAGAGGCAAGCCGAAGCGCGTTCCGTTTGTGTGAGCTGTGTGCAGGACCGAACGTGTGTGGGGTGCAGTGCGACCGTGACAGGAGTGCTGTGAGTGTACCACATTTTTTCCTTTTAAACTAGGTGCTTCGCCCCCTCAAAAAAAAATATGTTGCTTCGCGTGATCCATCGATACTACTACTAGTAATCCAGTAATCCCGACTAAAACGGTGCGGCCGGGTCTTTTCCCGCGCGATATGCTGGGAGGTTGGCTTAGTTGGGTTTTTAGGACGAGTAATGCTACACCTACGTAATCCCAGTTACGTAATTAACGTAATGTGAAACGTGTGAGCTGTTGATTGTGGATTGGGGGGAGGGAGGGGCCCACCACCATGAAAATCAGGGGAGGAGAGAAAGAGGCAATTTACGTCAACCCTTTCGTAGGTTCCCGTAGATGTAGAAAGATGTGTCCGATCCTGCAATATAGGCCGTCCGATCTATATCTAACGGATAGGAAGGAAACTATGACAATTTACCCGCACTCCTCTCCACATTTGCCGATAAGGCTTTCCCTCGTTCATCCTTTTCTCCCATAATATCTTGATCTTCCGTGCAATGCACGGGCATCTTGCTAGTACTCCTACAATATGTATATTATTGTGAAAGTTCATATACACCGGCCGAGATTAATGCAAACACAGCAGATTTTCATTACATTTCGAACTTTTATAGGACAAAAAAAATAAAAGAAACCCGACCCTAAACCTATTCTACGGCGGCGACCGACATCCTGCATCTATGATCTCCATGTACGGGGGCGGGGTTCAAGACCCGTGAAGTGAAGGTGCAGTCTCCCGCGAGGAAAAGTAGAACACGGGAGACGGACCGGCCAGTTGGCACACCATGCCCTGCCGCCTCCCATGCCCTACTCATCCTCGGAGGAGTCCCCGACCTCGGTGGTGCCGGACGTTGGACGATGACAAGTAGGACGCGTGGCTGACGGTGCTCTCGTCGTCGGCCGCCAGCGTGGCCATCGCTTGTGTGGTGACTTGAGCGAGGGTGGCGACCTCGAGCTCCATCCCCGAAGACAAGCTCTCCCGCAGAGCATTCGCGCTTGCGGTCATGGCGGATGTGGTTCCAGGTAGGAGGACGATGTGCTATGGTGTGGAGGTTAGTTGGGCGTTGCGGCTTTAAGTAGCGCATTCCGGTGAGGCCAAGCGTCCGGGTGCGTCATTAAGTCGCCGGAGTTGGTTCCGCGGGCACCGAGCCTCTTAATGACGACATACGAACGGACAGCATGAATGCGGGCAGCTGACGCCGGCTGGGAACGCACCATGCGATGGCGTGATGGATGAGGGTTTTGGTGTGCCAGGGTAGTCAGCTGCGGTCGTGGCAACGTTGGAGATGCCCTTTGGTCACATGCGATCCCCGCATGTCATTGAAAAAGCAGGACGACCCGGCATGGTATCAGGTCCAGAGGATGCAGTTGGCCGCGCTACACCACTCCGCGGACGTGTCGCGGCGCCCCGTGCATCCTCGACGAGCCGGGTGTTGGGGTGTGTTTGGATTGTGGCCAAAGTGCACCTTGCCAAAATTTTGGTCATGACCAAAAGATTGGTCTTTGTTTGGATGGTTGCCATTTTTTGGCATGCCAATGAACTCTAGCCAACTCTAGTTCATTTTTCTTGCCAATGTCGGCCAAATCATGGGCAACCAATACCTCAACCAAAATTTTGGTCATGACCCAAAGATTGGTCTTTGTTTGGATGGTTGCCATTTCTTTGGCATGCCAATGAACTCTAGCCAACTCAAGTTCATTTTTCTTGCCAATGTCGGCCAAATCATGGGCAACCAATACCTCAACCAAAATTTTGGCTACCCAATGCTTTGATGGGGCAACCTTGGGCACAAACCAAGCATACCATTGGTCGTGCCACAACACTAACGCCACCCTCAGCAAACTGAAACCGACTGTGTCTAGCGACGATATGAGCGTGTCGCTCACCGCGGTCGCCGTGTCCAGAGGCGGTGCTGGAGCTACGCCCCGTTGTTGGCCCCAACGACCCACATGAACGGTTGTCGGTGGCGAGGAGGTCGTGGGCCAGCTCCTCCATTGGACTAGTCTGCGCTACATCGTCCCGACGGGTGTGCCCCACATGTCTGTTTCCCTGTTTTTCCGGCCATATTCGAGCGTCAGTGCTCCGTGTTGCGCATTAGGCCTTTCACTATGTAGGCCAAGTGAGACAACTTATTGTTTATTTGAGCCGTTCAAGTATAATCACGTGGCGTTTGCTTATTTCTCATTCCTCTCCAACCCTCTTCTCCATCGATCATGTCGCCCTCCAGTCGTGTCCATCCTCCCGCATGCCTCATTTGAACATTCCGCCGAGTATCATTTGCATGTACCCACCCTAGTCCTCTTTCAATAGATCTCTAGACCCCGAGATGAAATCGAGAGGGAACGAGTGGGGGCACGTGATACCTAAGGCGGATTCAAAATTTTGAACCGGTGATCATAGCATCCGCAAATCATATATAAAGGGTATTCAATGTTTGTTTCGTTTTTGAACATACAATATACTCCCTCCTATCCTTTCTAGTTTACATATAAGTTTTATGTGTAGTCAAAGTATATCTACTTTGATCAAAAAGGTATGAACATTCAACAACGCCCAATCAATATTGCTAGATTCGTACGTACTCCTAGATTTGTACTCGAGATGGTTTCCAATTTGACTATTGACAAGATTAATAATACATGAGATGTATAATGTGAAAATTGTATCATTGGAAACTCCTTTCACATACAAATTTGACTGTATGCTTTGTGTAAGTTGCATGTCATATATTATTACTCTAACATTTGGTTAAAGTTAGCCTCGAAAAACGCATTAGACCCTGTATGCTTTGTGTAAGTTGCATGTCATATATTATTACTCTAACATTTGGTCAAAGTAGTATAGTGGAAGTGGATTCTCTGACGTAGGTATCCCTGCCTTACCCTCCCTTACGGTCACTTACTGGCGGACCCCATGCTTGCTAGGCCTCGCATGTCTGTTACTCAATGGGTTCAGCCACGTCAGGGGATCCTCATCCGTAGTATACTCCCTCTGTTTTTATTTACTCCGCATAAAACAGAGGGAGTGGTGGTATAATAAATGACGCGGGCGGGGGAGGGGGAGGGACGTCGGTTTGCTCTCAACTGTGGTCCCACAAGCGAGCGAAAACGCAAGACGAAGCACGTTTCATTCGGTGAGTGACGTGGAGGGTCCAGCGTGCCGGGGCTACAATACGAACGCGGCAAGAGCGATGTACAGTCAAAACCGATTGACCAGTCGTTACCGGAACCACTATTCACACTAGAACCTTCGCTGCTCGGCCTACGCCAGCCACTGCCCTAAAACCACACCAAATCTCCAGCCCATTCCCCCACCTTTCGACCCCCTAGCCTGCATCAAGTGTCCCCTAGTTCGCCGGAAAGCCATGGTGCGCCGCAAGATCACTTACTACAAGATGCTAACACCGGAGCGCCGCGCAGAAATCGCGGTGGCGGTCGGCGCCATAGACCTCCGTTCCCAAGCTCGCTTTGCGGCGGGCCAATCCCCGAGTTCACTGGAGCCAAGCTACGAGGAGGAGGAAGCCGATCCAATGTTCATTGCGGAGGTCGCGATGCAGAAGGCCCCCGATGGGTACGAGACGATGGACGTCGACTTCGTGCCGGCGTCCGAGTCCCCCATGGTGCAGGCGGACCAGCGGTTCAACATAGCGATACAAAAGGAGGACCAGGAGGCAGAGGCGCAACTCGACGCGGAGCGCGTGCATGCTACTGCCATCGAGGCTCTCCTGCAGGCGGAACCGGATGTCGTGGATGTGAACCGGGCGGCGGAGGCTCAACTTGAGGCGGAGCGCGCGGATGCCGCTGCCATCGAGGCCCTCCTGCAGGCGGAACCGGACGTCTTGGACTTGAACCAGGCGGCAGAGGCTCGACTCGATGCAGAGCATGCATATGCCGCTCTCATCGACGCCCTCCTACAGGCGGAACCGGACGTCTTGGACTTGAACCGGGCGGCGGAGGCTCGACTCGACGTGGAGCGCGCGGATGCCGCTGCCATCGAGGTCCTCCTGCAGGCGGAACCGGACGTCCTCGACTTGAACCGGGCTGCGCTCTCGTCCGTGCAGAGCGCCCGCACACTCCGCTTGAACGAGTAGCTGGAGGCCGAGGACAACCACGGTGCGGAGACACATGTCGGCAGCGACGGCTGGTTCGCGCCGACAGCCAAAGACGACGAAGTCATCTCTTTCCGTGAGCAGTGATAGTTTTTCTTTATGTTGTTTTTTATGGATCTTTTGCTGTGTAAAAACATATATTTGTTATGCAAGTCGCCTGACTTGGGTCAGTCTACCATTTCAGATGGTTGGATGAATATCCTACGTCTCCTAACCCTTCTTTCCTTCTTCCTCACTTCTTCTTCTTTCTCAACAGACCACCGCATGGGCCGTACGGATACTCCCCAACATGCGGTTGGATAAACATACTCTATGAACGAAAATTATGTGTCGGCAATAGGATGGCTGAGTTTGGTGTGTTCACATGCGACAGCACGTGTCAGTGAGGGTGCGTTCCCTTGGTTGGGTTTGCGGCGTACAGGAGCGACTGTGTGAGGGTGCGGTGCGACCGCGGCATGCAGGAGCGACCGTGTGAGGGTGCAGTGCGACCGCGATAGCCGTGCGCAAGTGTACCTCCTTCTCATTTTGAAAATTTTAGGCAAGCTTGGCAAAAATGTGTGGCGAAGTTTGGCAATGCAAGGCCTAGACCCAAACAGGATAAGTATGTACGTACTAGGAGTACAAGTGTTAAAAAAGAAAGGCTGGGTTTTCCTTCGCAGGATTTAATCGATACAAATCCTCGTTCCATGTGTCAATTAATGCGTATTTTTTTCTCCAAAGACCAAAGAGCTAACCATCTCACTCCTCATCGCTTGATTAATGCAGTGCCATGCAAACCAACCTTCTCACTTCCGCATGCATGCAGGGGATATTAATGTCCTTGGTTGCTAACCCCATCAATTTTTCCTCGATTAGTGTTAGTGGCCCTTTGCAAATTGTAATTTTGATATACTGGCCTTGTGTACAAAAAAATGGAGGTAGTAACTATATTTGACTTCCTTCCCCATTGCGGTGACGTCGATGATATTTTTATTTTTTTGGTGGTTTGGCGAAGTGCGTTCGACGAAGAACACCATTGGGGGAGACCACGGTAAGTCGTTCGCAAGTGCCGCCTGCAAGCCGAGACAACCGCCTTATTTGCATCCAGGAAGTCCTTTACTAGTACTACTAGGAGTAACTAATGCGGTGAGATGGCTTCTCGAAGAAGACGATGGAGAAGCGGAGTCAGCGAAGAGTGAAGTGATGGTTGCTTCGTCCGTGCTTTTGTGATTTGACGCCTCACTGCTTTGTGATTTGTGATAGAAGGGACAGGGGAGTAGACTCTGTGCTCTATACTGTACTACATGCGTCCAAGCATGGGAGAAAGAGGAGAGACATTGCATTTTTCTATTCCTTCAATCAATCAACCAGGGAGCTTCGGTTCCATCTTTTTGGCTTTGGCAACACCGTCCACAATGGTTCCCACAATGCCAAAAGCTATTTTCACACTTGGTTTTGCTCCTGTGTGCTATCTATACAAATCTCAATTATATTGATCTAAAAAATTATAGAACCGGGATTAGTAAAAAGGAGGTGATTTTGCCGCGCGGATGGCGGGGGAGGTTTCTTATTTGAGCAATGCTACATCCATGTAATGGTTTATGTAAAGTTACGAACTGATGTGATGTGGGACTATTTGATTGGATTGAAGGAGAGGATTAGGCCCACTCCACCTGAAAATCAGGGGGGCATATATTGATTAGATGGAAAGTATACATAGCAGCTACATAGCCCTTTGTAAGTCTAGGATTATGCTTCTTATTTTCGGAGGACGTTGTCCTGGCGGTTTGCTAACATGCGGTCCCACGTGTCAATGCTTTAGCCGATCCGCGTCCCACATGAGGCAGAACAACGACAGAAGCAACACGTGGTTAAGTTGAAGAAGATGAGGGAGAAGCGGATTCAGCAAGGAGTGAAATGATGGTTGCTTCGTCCCTCCAACTTAACTGTGGGAAAGGTGCAGCTTTGTGAGTTGACGCCTCATTGCTCATTACTATGCCGGCGCCATGACTAGGGTGCTTCACCCCGGCTGCTCTGCACTGTATTCCGATATGGCACGTGGACCCGGTAGCTTGATGTCCCACATGTCGGCGAAAGGGACTAGAAGATTTATGAAAGCGAGCGCTCCACTCTTACGACGGAGGAGTAGATGACACGACGGCCCAGTGAACTATCACTTGTACTGTATAGTACTATAGTTTTGCTGTTTCGCATGATCCATCGATACAAACCCGATTAAACAGGAAAGGGCGGGATTTTTTCCGCGTGGTAGATGATACTGGCCATACATTTCAAAGGCAATTTTAATGTATGCAAACTGAATAATTATAAGTAATAATATGATATCTAGTAAAACTAAAAACACATATGATTTATTGTGTTAGAGTGTAGTAGTAGTGTTGTATTGCATAGTTGTTAGATGTAACATGCGAGAACGTGTAGAGATGTAGTTTTGGAGGGCCTACAGAGAGAAAAGCGTAATACGGTCACCGAACTTCAGAATAAGCTGATTACGGTCACTATATACATTTTGCGGTGATTATACGGTCACTTGCTCACAGCTCAGCATCGGATTGTACTCTGTTGACCGGCCAAATAGTCTGCGTGGCGCCATGTTGACTAGTTAAATTGACCACGTTCATTGTGGGTCCCACCTGACAGTTCACATAGGCAAAAGGTCAGATAAACACAAATTTACGCAGGCGCGACAGGGCTCCAACCCGTGCGCGGGACTCACCTGGTTGTGTATGTGTCTGTCAGGGTCTGATGTGTGTGCATGCACGTGTAGGTTGAGCACTTGAGCGTGAGAGTGTGTGTTGGTCGTGTGGTGTACTGGTGTGTGCATGCATGCGTGCGTGTGTGCGTGTGAGTGTTGCGTGCGTGCGTGTGAGTGTTGCGTGCGTGGCTGCGTGTGTACATGTGAGTGTTGCGTGCATGCGTGGGTGCATGTGTTTGTGTGAGTGTTGCATGGATGCAGTTCGTGTGCATGCGTGCGTGCATGTATAATCACCACACCAGCTCCTGTGTGTTAAAACAGACGGCTCAGCATGCCAATACAAGGCCACCTTGTCCGCTGTGCCCGCGGTCATGACTTCGAACCACCGTCCAAATATCTTTTTGTCGTTTGTTTTCATTCTTACTAGCAAGATGCCCGTGCGTTGCATGTAACATCAAGATGCATTTGTATGACTTGTTTATCTTGTGAGAGAAAAGGATGAACGAGGGAAGGGCTTATTTGCAAATGTGGAGAGGTGTGTGGGTACCTTTTTGCAAAATTGCGATAGTTTCTTTCCTATCCGTCAGATATAAATTGGACGGCCTATATTGCAGGATGGCAGGCACACCATCATCACCAACTCTGTCTTTATAAGAGTGTATTTTATGTATTTTATAAGAGTGTAGATGTAGAGTAGATACAAGTCGACAGGTGGGCACGATGGTAGTGAGATAATGTGATGCAACACTAGAGGTGCCACCTGGAGCGTTTAACTGGTCAACTAGTCATGTCATGAGCAAATACAGAGTTGTACGGTGAGCCCGTGACTGCATAATAACCACTAAACATAAATGGTGACCGTAATGAGTGGATTCTGAAGTCCAATGTACGTATCGTGCTTTCGCTTCAAATACAATGATCGTCATTGCATATATTGCGAGAGAAAGATGAAACATGCGTGAATTTTCTGGGGGCTTACTTTTAGAGGACCCGGAGATAGTTTTGTGTGCATACGTGAAAGGGGCGTACAAGGAGGGTATGCTATGGAGAGAGAGATGCTCTTAGTTTCTCTTTATTATGACTAACTTTGTATATAGTACAAAAATATATAAATTCACAGTGCGGAATAAATATCATTGTGGGCACCATGCAATGCAAATTAGCGTTCGTACTCCTCCATATAACTTTGTAATGTTGTATATATGTAGAAACTCTAAAATAATTTTTTGGCCACACTTTGTTCAAAAGGAATGTTTTACGCGAAATAAACGTGAAGAGAGGGCTTTTTAGATCAATGGGGTACGTGATGTAACATGTGTGAATGTGTAGTTGATGCATTTGGCGGGGCCTAGAGAGGTATGTGTGTGTATTACGTATTC
>NC_041392.1:481348838-481365573 GCF_002162155.2 Triticum dicoccoides | reverse complement strand
GAGAGTGGTCTAGAGAGAGAGAGACGAATATGACGTCACGACAAGAGATTCCATTCCCTTGAGTGTGTATATGCAAGGGGGGAGGGAATAGAGGCACCAGAAGAAATTTTCTATGTGTGTGGTGTTTGTGTTGGTATGTGTGGGTGTGAGAAGATAATGAGACGTGGGGGCAGAGGGTGTGTCACCGCTTGAGGTCCGGTGGGTCGAGGTGAGGCCCTTCGTTCTGTTCCGTGCTGTGCCACATTGGTCGGCCCGTGACGCATTTAGGAAGACCCATGGATGCCTAGTCGTACAAGACAAAGATAGCAGAATTGTGAAGGACTCTGTGTCCACTGACAAAGCCGGCTAGGATTTGTAACCCTAGGTTCTCAGACAAAGATAACCCCTTTATCTCTGATATTATTATTCATCCAACCTAACTTTAGATAGAATCATACTCGTCGATTAGGAAGAGAGGTGTGAGACAATGCGTGAGAGACAGGCGTAAAGATAATGTGCGTACATGAGACACGTAGGCAGGTCCATGTATATAGAAAGGGTCGATGAGGATTGTGCGTGTGTATGTTTGCGAGAGGCAGAGTGCTTGTGATAAAGGTTAGTGAAAATAGTTGTAAATGGTTACGAGAGGGAGGGAGGGTTATATCTAGAGCATGTGTGCGAGAAAGACACCTCGGGAGAGAGTGTGTGAGCATGTGTGAGAGACCACCGATGGAGAGTGAAACTACACGTAAAAGACTGCTCTACACATTGATTAAAGATATAAATTGTATCCAAATATTAGGATGGGATCATGATATTTGCAATTCGCGTAAGGAGCGGTCATTGATCCATCAGACATCTAGATTCTATCGAATTTGAGCATGTCTATATTATTATTCGACACAATTGATCCACATAGTTAGTATTTTGAACTCCAGACAATGCATCGCTTTAGTAATCGAATATAAACGTGAGTATAGTTCATGTTGTGTGTGTAAATCACATTATACATACGAAAGTTACATAATGGACATTATAAATAGCTACTACCTATGAACTAGCATACATTTGAATTCAACTTAAGGTGGTTTAAAAAAACCGAATTCAACATGAAGTCCATTCAATTATTTGAATTTGATATCATGGCATTTGTAAACCATACCTAAATTATGGGGGCACCAATCTTTGCTCTGATTTTGTACATAATAGCATATGTGTTGTGTACAAAATAGATTGAAATTTGTCTCCTCCATTCCAAAATAATCGTAGTTATAGGATTTTCAAGTGTCAAAATTTCAAAAAGAAGCGGATAATTTAATGAGGTTTTCGAACATACAAGGTCAAATATAACGTTGTATATTTAGGTCAATCCTCATAGTTCAAGAGTACTCTAAACGGGAATGCTTGTGTTTCAAAATTTCGAACGAAGCGCCAAAAGAGCCTCTACTTGCCCGAAACCGCGTGAGACCAATGTTTGGTAGTACAAGGAAATTACTTTTCTAATAACTCCGACCCGTGAAACCTACCGGCCCGACGTCCAAAGGTCTAAACCGGGGTTGTTTTGTAGCTTCATCTAGACGCCACGCAACCGCATCCGAAAAACATTCATACACAATGGCCGCCTAAGCACACATGCGCGCGGCCGAAATTGCTCCCGCCCACTATTTGGGACATCTGGGATTACCATCCTACCCCCGACCCGCGGTAGGTCCGAAATTTAAGAGGGGGGCAAAGTTTGTACTTTCCCCAAATTTCAAACAAGCGCGTCCCATCTTCTGTTCAAAAAAGCCAAAAACAAGCGCATCCCAGACCGAAACATGGTTCCCCCCCACCCGTCCGATTCCCCATTCGTACTCCGTGGGCGCCAAAACTATCTCTCCACCAGCTGTGAAACCCCGGCGTTCTCCGTCCGCCACCCCATCCCACCCATCAACCGCCGCCCTCCTCCATCACGCCGGAGCCGATACCCCGACGTCGTCGTCCACCGCAACCTCAACCACAACGCCCTCCACGGCTAGTAGTTGAAGCCGAGGCCGAGCCGTCCGTACCCGAGCTAGTTCAACCACGCCGTCCTGCGCCTCACAGCTGCTGCTCCAACTTCGCCACCCTCCACCGCACCGGAGCTGTTCCTGCTACGCCGTCCTTCGCCGCCTCGGATCTGCTTCCCCTCCGCTGACATACGGCCACGGCAACACAGTCAACAATTTGGCCATGGGTTCGTCCAAGCCTGCACCCTCTAGAACATTGGTTTCCCCGGTAAAAAGAAGAAAATCGGCACGACTTATGGAGGTGACCACACCGGCAACCGAAAAAGGTACTCCTCTTCCCTTATTCGTGCAAATCTCACGTCTCTGCTTGCACGGTATTCATCCCACAGAAGACACTAGTTGACCGCTTCTTCTTGATACTAGATGTTCCTAGTAACTCGCGATGCACAAGGTTTCTCCTCATATACTATTTCACCTTAGCTAGAGGTCCGTCGCCCCCCTGAATTTCAATTTCTGGCCACTTGATTCCCAATTAACGGAAGCATTCCCTGGTGTAACAGGCGCTAGTACGCCTATTACGCTGGGGAAGCAACGCCTTGGTGTTTATCTTAGGGGCGTGTGCGGCCTAGAGCTACTGGCGCCTGATCTGGAGGTCGGCCGGGATTAAAGGGATGGCTTGGGGGCGCTGCCAAGCACGACGGTGGTGTGAGGTCGATGGGAGGGCGGGGCGGCGGAGGCAGGGTCTGGGCCGGTGGTCGCTGGCGGTTTGAGAAAGATCGTCAACAGTGACTGGCGGGAGGTTGACGAAGGCCATCTGCCCGTTCCTTATAGATCGGACGGTTCATTAAAAAAAATCGACCGACCTATTTATTTTCAGTCGACTATTATCTTAGATATGACCACATGTGGTGGTGTGCTGGAGGAGTACCTGCATTTCCTGTGCTCATATATTACAAAATCATACAGAGTAGAATCTAATTTTGTTTGCCATGCAATGTTGTAGAGCTATCATATGTCTCATGTCATTTATTTTTCAGCCACCTACTATCTGCTACTTTTACAGTGCACTAGTTCTGCACACACTTCACCCTTACTCTCACTGTTGTGTTTTTATGCAAGGGTATTTCAGACTCTACTGCCATGAGAGAAGCCAAAAAGGAAAGAGAGAAGTTGCTCCAGTTTGGTGTGCGTCTAGGCAAGACACGTTTCAACACTTTAAAGGGCATAGTGTCAGCAGATGGAGACGGGGAACGTAGCTCTGGAGTTGATGAACTCGCTCGCAATGAACCACCATCCCAGGTGCTTGCTTTAACTTCGCGGTGTCATATGTGGTCGCATGTTCCATATGGTGTCTAGTTTGTATTCGAAAGGCCGAAGTCGGTAAGATAAGGAAATATATTTTTTTACATGAACCACCATCCCGTGAGCACCAGAAGACAAATAGCTAGTCAGGGCACTGGCCGAGCCAGTGACAAGTCGAGCAAAGATATGCATCACCTGGAAGCCAACTAAAATGCTGCGCTGGTGATGAAGCAGCCCGCCTCCCACCAGGCTCTCAGGTCCTAGATGATCATGCTCACCACTCCAGTCGGATGTCTAGCTTGTATTGCTTCCAATTTGGTTAAATTGCATCTGCTTAGCTTA
This sequence comes from Triticum dicoccoides, assembly GCF_002162155.2. Taxonomy (NCBI): domain Eukaryota; kingdom Viridiplantae; phylum Streptophyta; class Magnoliopsida; order Poales; family Poaceae; genus Triticum; species Triticum dicoccoides. The sequence continues at coordinate 481,361,962 of NC_041392.1, read as the reverse complement.
CACATTATACCTTTGAATATGACATGCCTTTTTGTTTTTGGTACATACTACTACATCTGTGTATTAACCATGTTCTTACATCAAACTAATGTTCTTGTGTATCCCTCATCAATCACTTATGACGAGGCAGGCAGGCAAGGGGACTACTCCTGATTTAAAGAATGCAGCGTCAGCCTCCCGACATGATTATCAAGAAACAAAAATGCTAGATGAAGATAGTGAACGTAGCTCTGTAGTTGATTACATCATTTTCCCTACACTAGCATCGTAGGTGCTTGCTCTAACTTGGCAGCGTGATATGTGGTTGCATGTTGCATATGGTGTCTAGATTGTAATTCTTCCAATCTGGTTAAACTGCATGTGCTAGTGTGCTTAGCTTATACATTATACCTGTTAATGTGACATGCCTTCCTGTATTTAGTACATAGTACATCTGTCTATTAAGCATGTCCTTACATAAAACTATTGTTTTTTTGTATCCCGCATCAATCAACATGACAAGACACCTTTCGTATATGCAGTGCGATATTAGTTGCCTCTTTCATATGATTTATAGCATGCGCTGCTTCTAATTTGTTGAAATTCCATTTATGATGGGACACTTTTAACTTGGCAGAGTTATATTGGTTGCATCTTTCATGTGGTGTCTAGCTTGCATTGCTTCTTATTTGTTGGAATGGTTTCTGCTTAGTTTACACAAACAGTTGTGAACATGCCATGCCGTCCTGTTTTCCGTACATATTCCATCCTGGTATCATGTGTTTGCCTTGCATCAAAGTATTGATTGTCAGTATCATGCATGAATGAGTTCTGAAGAGAGAATTTTATTGCCTTTTCTTGTCGGTTTTACTTGACAATTCAAAATCAATAAAGCGGAAGGAAGTTAGCAAGGCAGCGGATAAAGGTGATCCTTCTGAACGGAGGGCCTCTACAGTTTCTACTCCTCCACACCCCCAAGATGATTTCCAAGACAACACATGCATAGACACTCAACAAAGCTGTGTTTATGATGAGCACGTCTCCCCTAGTGCAGCATCACCGATGCTCCCTCTAACTTGGCACTGTTATATGTGGTTGCATGTTATGTGTGATGTCTAGCTTGTATTGCTTCTAATTTTGTTGAATTCCATCTGCTTACTTTACACATTATACTTGAATAAGACACGTGTTCCTGTTTCTAGAACATACAATATCTGTCTATCACACCATGTTCTTACATCAAATTACTACTGTTGTGTAACCAGCAACAATCACTTATCATAAGACACGTTTGACTTCGGAGTGTGATATAGGTTACATCTCACATTCTTTTCTAGCTTGTATTACTAATTTGTTGAAATGGCACTTATGATGAGACAGTTTTAACTTGGTAGAGTGATATTCGTTGCATCTTTCATATGGTGTCTAGCTTTCATTGCTTCTAATTTGTTGAAATGCCTTCTCCTTAGTTTACACATCATAAGCTATGAATATGCAATGCTATGAATATGCAATGGCACTAATGACGAGAGACCTCTAACATGGTAGTGTGATGTTGTTTGCATCTTGCATATGATTTATTTCTTGTACTGCTTCACATTTGTTTAAACGCCATTTATGATGAGACACTATTAACTTGGCAGAGCGATATTTGTAGCATCTTTCATATGGTGTCTACCTTCCATTGCATTGCTTATAATTTGGTGAAATGTCTTCTTCTTAGTTTACACATCATAGTTCTGGTTATCTCTTCCGTCCTGTTTTTCATACATATTACATCCTCCTATCATGTGGTTGTCTAACATCAAAGTTCAGTTCGTCTGCATCACGCATCAATTTGTTCCGAAGAACTAAATTGTTATTCATTTTTCTTGTCAGCTTGACTTAACATGGCACAGAGAAAGAGGAAGAAACACAGAATGGCAGGGAATGAGAAGCGGATGAATCCTGTAGATTCTGCTGGTACTGATGGTGCAATAGAAGGTCAAAGTCCAGCAGAAAATTCTACAAACACGGCATCCCATGCTACACGAGTTGCAAAAAAAGATAAACAGAAACAAATAGCTGCCACCAAACAAGTAGAGACATCCCTAGTTCTTGCAACACCTACCACAGTACTACCAGCTGCACAACGTACTCGTGCGTCAACTGAGCTAGCAACACGTTCCCAAGCTCCCTTTCCACCTGACACTACTTCCCAAGCACTCTTGACACAAGACGAGTTGGCAATATCATATGAACCTTGTGAGCTTCAACAGCAAGAAGGTAGTTGCTGGAGTCAAGTTACAGTTGCATGCTTCTTTATATGTAGTCTCACAGTTTGATGTACACTAACACTTCCTATGTTTGTTGTTGGACTAGCACCTAGGTGCAAGAGAAAACAAACATCAGGGATAATGCTTGATAGGTTAACTAAATCTAGAGGAGGAAGAATGGAGATCCATTTTGAGGCAGGTTTAAAAAGGCCACGTGATGCTACAGAGTCAGCCAAGTTAGTATCAGAGGCAGCGGTTGCTGTTAGGTGTCATGTACGTATCCTCCCAACATGGATTCAGTACAGGAATGACAAAGACGAAACCCAGTTCAACATCTTCCTCGACCATTTATCTATAAGTATGGTTATGTATGGAAACTAGTAACATCGTCTTGCTCTGTCCAATACTTTCTAGGTTGCTGATAATGAGACTCCCATAACTTTCAATAGATGAGGTTCAAGTTGGATAGCCAAGATGACGCAACCAGACAAGCTTGCACCCATGTTTTCAAGTCTGCTCTGCGACAGTATCGGTATAACTTGAGGAAAACTCACTTTGAAGGCAAGGCTAATAGTGAACTTGCCCAAACATCTCCAGTGGAAAATATATCTGATGAAGACTGGAGAGGCCTCGTTAAACACTAGTCCGATCTGAAGTATCAGGTACATTATATATATGTCATCAGATCACACGTTGAAGTCCTATTTACGCATGTGCCACACAAATCTATCTTCTTGTAGGTGAACTGTTCAAAGAACAAGGCCAACCGTACGAAAGTGAAATTCCAACAGACGACAGGATCTCGTAGCTATATTGCACACTGCGAGGCTCTTGTAATTAGCTGCTGTTTCACTCTTTTTGCCGTACCATATTATCAGATCTATATTGACTTGTTCCAAATGTAGAGGAAAGCCCTCAAGGACCAAAAAGTACCTGAACCAAATGATGTGGAAACCTTCAAGGACTGTCACACCAGCAAGAAGAAGGGCATGACTACACCAGTCAAAGCCGCTGTTGTAAGTCCTTAATCCTCATGCCTTTTTACTACTACTTACTCTGACTTGTGCCTTGAACTGCATGGTTTGCAGCCAATGTCTATTACTCTTTTCAATTTTATACACAATTGTCTTAGCGTATCATTGCACCTTACAAGGTTTAAAAGAGAGGAGTGATGTTCCTTTGATCTTGACCCGTAATCTAGTTCCGTGCTGGACTTGCCCACACAACATTACAATTGCCTGTTTGTCTGTTCTCAGTTGTTTTGTGATATGAATGACGTCATACTATGCTTACCGTATTATAAACTTCGTCTCTTTATCCTTAGCCCTCAATATAATGTGAAGAAATAGACAATACATTAGCGATGGTACATGGTCATATGTTTGGAACCTGGTTTTATTATGTACTTTGCAATAAAATACAACTAATATTTTACATGGGTTCACCAGAATAAGTTCTGTATATAGACCAAAGCTATTTTGTTTGGTTTGGCTACCTCCTTAATATCTTCTGTTCTGGTACTACTAATGTAAAACCTCAACTTTTCAGCGAGCTATGGAAAAATGGTGGAACCGCCACCTTCTGAAGGTGGCGAGGCAACTATAACCGCAATGTCAACTCTTGCTGCAGTGGGTCAGTACCTGTCCACTAACAGTGCCAAAAGCACGTTCCTGCATAATACTGGGTTGGTTGTTAAGGCAATATCGTCCAAACTGCCTCATGATCAAGATATGCAAGCTCAAAGCAATGTTGTATCTGCGCTCTAGACACAAGTCCATTCCCTAACAGAGACCCTTTGTGAAACAAGGAGAAACATTGCTCAATGTCGTCAAGATATGCATGGTTTTGAAACCAGACTATCAGACATTTGCTATGTTGTTCAGGAGCCTAGGGGAAATGAAGGCGAGGGTTATGGTGCTCCATCGGACAATACAGCATGAAAACGTAACAGTCGGGTCAAATGAACTGAGCTTCTGAACTTCTGGTGGTGCATTTATCTGCTAGACTGTTAAGTTTTATGCCAACCTTCCTTTTGTTATATAGTTGTAATTTGTTTTGGTGCGATACAGAATTTATTCTTAACATGCAGCCACCGCCTAAACAAAACAGCAAGCTGTTTTTGTATAGTGTAGGGTGTTCCCTATATTTGCACTGGTGGCGATCTTTGATGCCGAGTGGATGTAATCTGTGCAATCACCTTAATAGCCTAGCGTTAGTTTCGGCCTTATTTATTTCCTAGTCTTCTTTTTCCCTGGTTTGCTAGTGGCCGCAACTACCATGGGCCATATACGGGCCGTAGGATCCATGGGTCTCCTACGGGCCGTCGATAAATGGGCCTGTAATCGGCGGGCCTCGGGCCGTCGGATAAATGGGTCTACATGGGCCATAATCGGGCGTAATTGGTATCGGCCCAGCACGGTAACAGGCCGTTAATAGGCCGTAGGACAGCAAAGGCTTAATTCTGTCATAGGCATAACGGGTCGTTAATGGGCCAGAATATAAGACGGGTTGGAAACAGTGCGACGGGTTAACAGGCCAGAAACGGGCCGACTCTTGCCATGGGCCGAATTTGGCCCATTAGGGTAACAGGCTAGTAACGGGCCGACTCTTGCCATGGGCCAAATTTGGCCCATTAGTGGAACATGCCAGTAATGGGCCGACTCTTGCCATGGGCCGAATTTGGCCCATTAGGGGAACAGCCTAGTAATGGGCCAGAAGTAATCGAGGGCTGAAAAGGAGCCCAAGAACGTATGGGCCATCAATAGGCCGAAAGCTAACACGGGCTGGAAGCGGCCCATGTAAATCACGGGCCGTTAACGGATATAAAGAAAATTACTGTTCATTATGGGCTAGAGTCACCGTGGGCCTGTAATGGGCCGAAAGACACGAAGGCCTCATATGGGCTGAAAGACGTCGTGGGCCATACATGGGCCGAAAGTGAAATGGGCTGGTATTATATTCGACGGCCCACATGACGTTGTTGGGCCGATTTCCTTTAGGGCCTAATGGGCCGTGAGTTAATGGGCCATAAAATGGGCTATTTGCGAAGAGACCGTTAACAGGCTTTTCATGGGCCAGCCCGTTAACTTTTGACCAAGTCAAACGGGACGACTTTGTAAGCTAAATGGGCCACTGTTGGGCCATGCCATGTGTTGACATATCATAGGCGCCTATCTGACCCATTGACGAGCTGACACGTGTTTCGTCCGGCCAATAAGAATTTTACACGTGGAAATTTCCCATTGGTCGGGGCTGTTAACGGGTTATCGGATCCAAAACCCGACCCGATAGCTTAACGACGTTCCGTTACGGTGGATGCCACGTGTCCGTCACCCTTGACGAAAGCACTTCTGTGACACGCGATTTATCGTCATGGAAGTGGACACTTCCGTGATGATAATTTTGGTAATGTCATGGAACACTTCTACGACAGCACAGGTATGACTATCTTGATTCTGTCATAAATTTGTCATGGATGTACATGCATGACAAAAACACGACCTACTGTGACAAACACATATAATCACGGAAGTGTATTTTTTTGTAGTGATACTAAACGATCAAGTGCTAAGCTAACGGAATGGGTCAAGTCAATCACATCATTCTCCTAATGATGTCATCCCGTTAATCAAATGTCAACTCATGTCTATGGCTAGGAAACTTAACCATCTTTGATTCAACGAGCTAGTCAAGTAGAGGCATACTAGTGACACTCTGTTTGTCTATGCATTCACACATGTATCAAGTTTCCGGTAAATACAATTCTAGCCTGAATAATAAAGATTTATCATGAAATAAGGAAATACGTGATAACTTCATTATTGCCTCTAGGGCATATTTCCTTCAGTCTCCCACTTGCATTGGAGTCAATAATCTAGATCACATCACCATGTGATTAGCATCAATAGTTCACATCATTGATAACCCACAAGTATAGGGGATCACAACAGTTTTCGAGGGTAGAGTATTCAACCCAAATTTATTGATTCGACACAAGGGGAGCCAAATAATATTCTCATGTATTAGCAGCTAAGTTGGAAATTCAACCACACCTGGAAACTTAATATCTGCAGCAAAGTGTTTAGTAGCAAAGTAATATGATAGTAGTGATAACAGTAGCAAAAGGTAACGGTAGTAAAAGTAATGTTTTTGGTATTTTGTAGTGATGATAGCAATAGCAACGGGAAAGTAAATAAGCGAAGAACAATATGTGGAAAGCTCGTGGGCAATGGATCGGTGATGGAGAATTATGCCGGATGCGGTTCATCATGTAACAGTCATAACCTAGGGTGACACAGAACTAGCTCAGTTCATTGATATAATGTAGGCATGTATTCCGAACATAGTCATACGTGCTTATGGAAAAGAACTTGCATGACATCTTTTGTCCTACCCTCCCGTGGTAGCGGGGTCCTTACGAAAACTAAGGGATATTAAGGCCTCCTTTTAATAGAGAACCGGAACAAAGCATTAACACATAGTGAATACATGAACTCCTCAAACTACGGTCATCACCGGTAAGTATCCTGATTATTGTTACTTCGGGGTTAACGGATCATAACACATAATAGGTGACTATAGACTTGCAAGATAGGATCAAGAACACTCATATATTGATGAAAACATAATAGGTTCAGATCTGAAATCATGGCACTCGTGCCCTAGTGACAAGCATTAAGCATAGCAAAGTCATAGCAACATCAATCTCAGAACATAGTGGACACTAGGGATCAAACCCTAACAAAACTAACTCGATTACATGATAGATCCCATCCAACCCATCACCGTCCAGCAAGCCTACGATGGAATTACTCATGCACGGCGGTGAGCATCATGAAATTGGTGATGGAGGATGGTCGATGATGGCGATGGCGACGGATTCCCCTCTCCGGAGCCCCGAACGGACTCCAGATCAGCCCTCTTGAGAGGTTTTAGGGCTTGGCGGCGGCTCCGTATCGTAAAACGTGATGATTTCTTCTCTCTCATTTTTTTCTCATCGAAACTCAATATATGGAGGTGGAGTTGGAGTCGGAGACGCAACAGGGGGCCCACGAGGTAGGGGGCGCGCCCCCACCCTCGTGGCAAGGTGGTGGCCCCCCTGGCCTTCATCTTTGGCAGATATTTTTCTTATTTTCTGAAAAGTGTCTCCATGAAGTTTCAGGTCATTCCGATAACGTTTGCTCCTACACATAAATAACACCATGGTAATTCTGTTGAAAACAACGTCAGTCCGGGTTAGTTCCATTCAAATCATGCAAGTTAGAGTCCAAAACAAGGGCAAAAGTATTTGGAAAATTAGATACGTTGGAGACATATCAACTCCCCCAAGCTTAAACCTTTGCTTGTCCTCAAGCAATTCAGTTGACAAACTGAAAGTGATAAAGAAAAACTTTTACAAACTCTGTTTGTTCTTGTTGTTGTAAATATGTAAAGCCAGCATTCAAGTTTTCAGCAAAGATTATAACTAACCACATTTGCAATAACGCATAGGTCTCAAGTTTACTCATATCAATAGCATAATAAACTAGCGAGCCATAATAATAAAACTCGGATGACAACACTTTATCAAAACAATCATAATATGATATAACAAGATGGTATCTCGCTATCCCTTTCTGAGACCGCAAAACATAAATGCAGAGCACCTTTAAAGACCAAGGACTAACTAGACATTGTAATTCATGGTAAAAGAGATCCAGTCAAGTCATACGCAATGTAAACTAACAGTAATGAATGCTAATGACAGCGGTGCTCTCCAACTGGTGCTTTTTAATAAGAGGATGATGACTCAGCATAAAAGTAAATAGATAGGCCCTTCGTAGAGGGAAGCAGTGATTTGTAGAGGTGCCAGAGCTCAGTTTTGAAACAGAGGTGTTGGGGATATTACTATCAGCTAAAACCCGCCCAGGAGGGGCCGGGTCAGCCTTAATGGCAGGTTACGTAAGAATCCCAATATACAGTCGATATGATAGTTTATTAGTATATACAGAAAGCCCAAAGGCCTCGGGCCGGCTTAAGGCCCGTTATTGTAAACCGCCATATGGGCGGAAAGACTTGTTAAGAAAGGCATGTAAAGGAGGTCACCGAGCCGGACACGATTATGAACCGGCCGGGACTCTGTAAGCCACCAGGCGTCAACTCGTGTATATAAGGGGACGACCCGGTGGCGGCTTGCGGCAAGAAACAATCGAGTCGATCACCAAGCCGGCGAGTTGAGCCTTTTGGAGATCGAAATCTCAGCAATACCAATCCCAACTAGACGTAGGCTTTTACCTTCATCATAAGGGGCCGAACTAGTATAAAACCCTCTCTCGTGTCCTTTGTCCCGATTAACCCCTTTATGCTTCCTCGTGTGATGGCCCTACGACTAAGTCCTTGCTCTAGGACATCTGCCGTGACAATTCCACGACAGTTGGCGCCCACCATGGGGCCAGCGCACGGTGGACTTGAGTTCTTGAAGGGCAACTTCGACGGGCTCAAGGGATACGCTGTGGGCCAGATGACCAAGAGTCGTCGCGGCAAGATCTACATCGACGATGAAGGCTGGGGCCCCGAGGCCGGCTCAATCGAGTATGGGTACTGGGTCCCCTTCGGCGGAATTCACGTCTTCATCGGCCGGATCGGCCAGTCAGGCCCTGGGCCGGATGTCCACACCGACCTCATCGAAACGGCTCAGCGCACCGGGTCCGCACGTGTTCAATTTGTCGTGAAGCATGCCTTCGTAGGCTGCATCCACGGCGGTGAATACTCCGAAGGATCGATGGAGGGCGGAGAGACGGCCATCTGCTCCGATACTGCATCATCAACAGGTGAGACGGACTCATTGTACCAACTGCAAGATGGCGTGCTCGGGGGCTGTTCCGATGGTAGCAGTATTCCGGACCCCCTTGAGCTGCCGAATTGGGCCGGAGTCTTCATGGCAGGGACACAACCCGGGCAGAACTCCACCGCAGAGACAGCGGCGGCCACCGGGTCGGCAGCTGCCGGGTCAGGAGACCCCGCACGCCCCCCGGCTCAGGTTTTCATGGACCTCATGGATAAACTGACGACTCTGTTAACCACTGCAGTAGAGCCGGCGGATAAAGCCCAACATAATGCGGAAGTGGCACGCGTGCGGGAGGAGATGGTGCAAGCTAAGGAAAATCTAGACGCGGAGGAAACCTGGATGTCAGCAGAGCGAGCAGCCTTGGATGCTCGTGCTCAGCAGCTTCAAGCAGAAACCTTCCGGCTCTCGGTAGATCTTAATGCATCAAACGAAGTCATGAGGAGGAGGCGTTAGAAAACTCAGTCGCGTTTGCCTCTAACACTGGATCCGAGGAATCTGTTCCATACACCCGAAGCTAGATGGAGCTACCAGCCAGCGGCAAACCGGGTCACGACGCCCGGTGCACCAGTTCAACCACTTACCATGGAGCCGCCGCGCATGAATACAGCTCCTCGTTATATAGCAACGCCCCTGGGTCACTTTTACAACCCCATGGAGAACCTCATTGCAGCGTCGGCTCGTTTGGCAGCTCTCCCAATGGAAGGCGACTCGCCAGCAGCAATTGAAACCCGGAGGGTAAGAGAACTGCTTTAGACAGCTTTGTCCCAGCAGGATGCATACTCCTACAGTCGAGACATGATTCATTCAACTCCTCGCCCAAGCCGGAGCCCGAGTTACAGTAGGCACACGGAGTCTGTAGAGATGTCAAGTAATGCTCAACGCCACAACCGGCCATATAGGCATGAGCCAGTGCGGGTTGGAGCCCTTAACTTGGCGGATTAGGAGAGGATTCGCCAAGAGGCGGAACGGGCGGCTCAGATAGCAGCAGAGCAGGCAGCTCACCAAACCTTTCCTGCTTATCCAGAAACCTCAGTTGAGGCAGGAGTGGTTACAAGAACCGGAGGTGTACCTTGCCTGGTCCCAGCCATACGCAATGAGCGGTTGCCCAAGGATTTCAAGGGACCTCGTAAGGTACCTAACTACACGGCTGACTTACAGCCGGGGGCTTGGATTGAGAGTTATGAGATGGCTATGGAGCTGTTGGAGGTTAGTGATGCTGCAATGGCCAAGTACTTTACCATGATGTTGGATGGAACGGCTCGGACCTGGTTGAAAGGATTACCACCCAATTCCATCGACTCATGGGCAGAGTTGAAGGCACGGTTTATCCAGAATTTTAAAGACATGTGTAAGCTGCCAATGTCAATTGTGGACCTGACCAATTGCAAGCAAGAGGATGGAGAATCTACGACCCATTGGGTGCGCCGGGTCAAGGAGATAATACATTCATCTGATAAAATGGACGCCGACTCAGCAGTTTTGATGTTGGAGAAAAATTGCCATTTTGAGCCTCTGAAGCAGAAGTTGGGGCAGCTTAAATGAGACTGTAATGACATGGGAACGTTGATGGCGGCTCTTGTAAAGTATGCCGATTCTAATACCACGAAAGAGCCGTCGTCTGATGAAGAAAAGGCAACGAAGGGAAAGAAGAACGGTAATGGCAAGGGTCACCAGCATAACTCGGCAAATCAAGGAGTTAATAAGCATAAGGCTGATGAGTTTGTTGCTAATAGTAACGCGCAGGGTGGTAATCAGCGGCGCAAGGGCAGACAGCCCCCTCGATCGGGCGGGTCAGGCCCCACCCTTGAGCAGCTGTTGAATGAACCTTGTCCAAGGCATGACACCAGGGAGAAGCTAGCTACCCACTTGTGGAAGGATTGCATGATCATGAAGGCGTTTAAAAATTCAAATGCATTTGATGGGGGTCACGGTCCGGGTGGCGGCTCAGGCGGCTTTCAGGGCACGGGCGCCGGTTCGAGCGGAGGAGGTTTTCATGGTCATCCTGGTCACCAGGGAGGATATAATCAGCAACACGGCCAACAGCAGCAACAATCCGGCTATCAGAGCAACCCGAAGCAGTTGAGTAGTGGACAGTATCATGTCTTTACTACCAGTTTATGTAAGAGAGACCAGAAACTTCACAAGAGGGCTGTCAATGCCGTTGAGCCGGCAGTTCCACGTTACTTACGTTGGTCGGAGCAGCCCATTGTATGGAGCAGAGAGGACCACCCGCCCCGGGTTGATAATCCGGGTCACTTGACGTTAGTAGTGGCACCTCAGGTTGGTGGGTACAGGTTTACTAAAGTACTCATGGATGGAGGCAGCATCATCAACATCCTTTATTATGAGATGTTTCGCCGGATGGGATTGACGGACAAAAATCTTAAACAATCCAACACTGTTTTTCATGGTGTGGTGCATGGTAAATCGGCATACCCGGTTGGTAAGATCGAGCTGGAAGTAGCCTTTGGAGATGAGTATGACTCCAGAGCAGAAAAATTAACCTTTGAAGTGGTTAAGATCAAAAGCCCATATCATGCTCTGTTTGGGCGGCCGGCTTATGCCAAGTTCATGGCTCGGCCGTGCTACGTGTATTTGCAGCTCAAGATGCTGGGTCACAAGGGCACCATTACAGTCCATGGGAGCTGGAAATAGCCTTGGAATGTGAAGAAGGGGATGCTGCCTATGTTGAATCTGTTTGTGCGACAGAGGAGTTGAAATTCTACAAGGATCATGTTGACCCGGCGGACATGACTTCATTAAAGAAACCAACAACAGAGCATGAGCCGGAGTTAAAGTTCAAGTCAACTGATGACACCAAGATGTTTGACTTTGTGCCCGGCGATTCATCCAAACAGTTCATCGTCAGCGCAAACTTGGATCCGAAATAGGAAAGCGTGCTTATCAAGTTCATCCGTGAGAACCGGGACATCTTTGCATGGAAACCTTCAGACATGCCAGGTGTCCCGAGGGAACTCGCTGAGCACACTCTTAATATCGATCCAAAGTTCAAACCGGTCAGACAGTTTCTTTGGCAGTTCAATGAAGAAAGGCGCAAGGCCATTGGAGAAGAGGTGGCCCGACTCTTGGTGGCCGGGTTCATAGTGGAGGTCTTTCACCCAGAATGGTTAGCTAACCCGGTGCTCGTGCTCAAAAAGAATGGCACCTAGCATATGTGTGTGGATTACATAGATTTAAACAAGGCCTGTCCGGCTGATCCGTTTGCTCTTCCCCGTATTGATCAGATCATTGATGCTACGGCGGTGTAACACCCCGGATGTAATTTACCTTTTATGTATCCCAACTCTTGACGTTTCCGGCGCTAAGTTATTTTATTTCCTCGTTGTCGGGTTTTTGCCTCCGTGTGTTTTGTCTTTGCATTCATCTCATATCATGTCATCATGTGCATTGCATTTGCATACGTGTTCGTCTCATGCATCCGAGCATTTTCCCCGTTGTCCGTTTTGCATTCCGGTGCTCCTATGTCACCTGGTGTCCCTTTCTACCTCTTTTCGTGTGCGGGTGTTAAACGTTTTCGGATTGGACCGATACTTGTCATGCGGCCTTGGTTTACTACCGGTAGACCGCCTGTCAAGTTCCGTGCCATTTGGACTTCATTCAATACTCCAACGGTTAACCGAGGGACCGAAAAGGCCTCGTGTGTGTTGCAGCCCAACACCTCTCCAAAGTGGCCCAAAACCCACCTAAAACACATCCATTGTCTAGAGCATTCGATCACGATCGCGTGGCCGAAAACCGCACTCCATTTGGAGCTCCCTAGCTCCCCTACCTATAAAATTAGCCCCTCCTCCGAAATTTCGGGTCTCTCCTTCCTCAAAACCCTAAAAAAAATCGCCCCGTCGCCACCGGACACGTCCGGCCACCGCCGGACGAATCCCACCGCCGCGCCCAGCCTATCAGCGCGCGCCACGTGTCGCCCGCCTCCTCTCCCACCGCGCGGCCCGGGGAGCCCGGAGCCGGCCCCCGCGACCCACTCCCTCCGCCGCCGCGGGTCGGCGCATCTCACTCGCGCCCGACGCCGCGCGCCGCCCTTCGCCGGCCGG
>NC_041392.1:481329745-481348499 GCF_002162155.2 Triticum dicoccoides | reverse complement strand
CCGCGCCCTCAAACTCCGGCCGCCGCGCCGCTCAGAGTCCGCCGCGCCGCCCTCCTCCGCTCGTAGACGCCGCTCCTCGCCCCTCCGCCTCAACGTCGCCAGTGCCGCCCGCCTCCGCTCACCGACGCGGCTCCGGCCACCACCGCCGTCGTCTTCTTCGTCGTTCCGGCAAGCCCGCCGCCGCGCTGCTACAATGCACATCGGGCTGGATCCAGATCCAAATCCACGACGGTTGACTTTTTCCCTCCTAACCCTAACTTTTAGCATTTTTCCGCATACCATAACTCTGCATCCGTAGCTCCGATTCGTGCGTATAGCATATCAAAATGTTCGTCTCGACGAGTACATCATTTCATCTCATTGCATTATTTTCATTTGAGCTCATCTTGATGGCCGAAATGCTGTTGGAAGAGGGCTATGTGAGGAATATTTCAGTTCTGTTTCAGCAAATGGACTTCTGTCATTTTTGCCATGATTAATGAGTGCATGCTATGATCCTGAGCTCTACATGTGTTTTGTAGAATGCCATGCCATCTTTACAGGGGTGTATACCATGTATTTTTGTGATATTTGGGGTGACTAGCACAAGCTGGCCAAGTAGCGTAATCATTGATGCTGATTTCAGGGACTTAGAATTTCACTAAGTCCTTGTTTTGTTTTTGTTTTTATGCCATATGTTCATGTTGTTTCCTAGTGATCCGTGCCTTTTTTGAGGATGATTAGTAAGGATGTTTTATTAATATTGTGGTTATCTAACCATACATGTCTTTGTTTGCATTTATGGAGCACCCTAGCTTGAGTCAGTCGAGCTCTACTTTTGCTATAAAATGATCCTGGCAGATTGTTGACATGTTTAGCGATTTTGCCGAGGATGTTGCTATTGATCCGTGCATGCTATGTTGTTGTTCTTGCCATGTCTAGCTTCTATGCCATATCTTATTGATGGGTGTATGCTTATTTGTCATGCCATGCTCTGTAGTGAGTGCATCGAGGTCGTAAACATGCCTACTCGTTAACTATTTTGTAAGCTCCAGTTTTTCACTAAGTCTAAATCTGTTTATGTTTTTGCCATGTTTACATGCTTGTAGTTGTATTTTCTAATCCCTTTTGGCTCAAGGTCACTAAGGGACTTTTGTTAAGTGCTTGAGTAGCTTCATGCCATGCCTTGCTTTGCCATGATATTTTCCTGTAGCATGTAGTTTACATGCTCTAAAGATTGCTTCCTGCTAATAAATTCCAGACTTGTGTTAATTTCACTAAGTCTGAAACTTGTTATCATTTGCACTTTTGCCATGCTTGTTTGAACCTGTTAGTGGATGAATTAGCCGTAGCTTAGTGTTCATATTTTGTCAAGCATCATGAGTGGATCCCTGCCATATATTTTATTGTCATGTTTGAGTGCTGTAGAATATTTTACTTGATGCATTTAGATGGCTACTTGCTGATTATCGCAGACCGGTGCCATATTTGTTTTACTTGCCATTTCCAAACCATGCATCCGATTCCGGTGATCTTTATATCGATTTCAAGCGAAATCAACTCCCCTTTCCAGTGGCACTCTTGGATTTCCAAGTTGAGGCCAGGTTCAATCATTCCTTGTCAAATCATGGATATGCATCACATATCGCATCCCGCATATCATACCATGTTTGCATCATGTTGTTTGAGCATTGCACGTGGTTGATTGCGTTCGTTTCTGCTTGTTGTTCTTGTTTGGGTAGAGCCGGGAGACGAGTTCGTGAACGAGGAGCCCGTTGAGTTCGCTTACGAGGATCAAGTCAACTCTGATAATTTTGCAGGCAAGATGACCATACCCTCGAAATCACTTCTATCTTTGCTTGCTAGATGCTCGCTCTTTTGCTATGCCAATGCTACGATACCTACCACTTGCTTATCATGCCTCCCACATTGCCATGTCAAACCTCTAACCCACCATGTCCTAGCAAACCGTTGTTTGGCTATGTTACCGCTTTGCTCAGCCCCTCTTATAGCGTTGCTAGTTGCAGGTGAAGATTGGAGATCGTTCCTTGTTGGAACTTATTTATTGTTGGGATATCACAATATTATCTTGTTTATATTAATGCACCTATATACTTGGTAAAGGGTGGAAGGCTCGGCCTTATTCCTAGTGTTTTTTTCCACTCTTGCCGCCCTAGTTTTTCGTCATATCGGTGTTATGTTCCCGGATTTTGCGTTCCTTACACGGTTGGGTTATAATGGGAACCCCTTGACAGTTCGCCTTGAATAAAACTCCTCCAGTAATGCCCAACCTTGGTTTTACCATTTGCCACCTAGCCTCTTTTTCCCTTGGGTTTCCGGAGCCCAAGGGTCATCTTTATTTAAACCCCCCCGGGCCAGTGCTCCTCTTAGTGTTGGTCCAAACTAGAGCCCCTTGTAGCGCCACCTCGGGAAAACTCGAGGGCTGGCTTTAGTTGTATAGATTGCTTATCTGAGTGTGCCCTGAGAACGAGATATGTGCAGCTCCTATCGGGATTTGTCGGCACATTCGGCCGGTGTTGCTGGACTTGTTTTACCATTGTCGAGGATGTCTTGTAACCGGGATGCCGAGTCTGATCGGATTATCTTGGGAGAAGGAATATCCTTCGTTGACCGTGAGAGCTTGTGATGGGCTAAGTTGGGACTCCCCTGCAGGGATTTGGACTTTCGAAAGCCGTGCCCGCGGTTATGGGCAGATGGGAATTTGTTAATGTAAGGTTGTAGATAACCTGAAACTTAACTTAATTAAAATTCACCAACCGCGTGTGTAACCATGATGGTCTCTTCTCGGCGGAGTCCGGGAAGTGAACACGGTGTTGGAGTAATGCTTGACATAGGTTGTTCTAGGATCACTTCTTGATCATAGTTGTTTGACCGTGCTTTTGCCTTCTCTTCTCGCTCTCTTTTGCGAATAGGCTAGCCACCATATATGTTAGTCGCTTGCTGCAGCTCCACATCATACCTTGCCTTACCTATAAGCTTAAATAGTCTTGATCGTGAGGGTGTGAAATTGCTGAGTCCCTGTGACTCACAGTTTACTTCCAAAACCAGATGCAGGGACCGATGATACCGTTCCAGATGACATGACCGAGCTCAAGTGGGAGTTCGATGAAGACTCTCGCCGTTACTATGTGTCTTTCCCAGATGATCAGTACTGGTGCCCGGTTGGGGCGATCGGGGATTTTGTTGCATTTGGGGGTTGATCTTTATTTTGGTACTCTAGTCGGACCATGATTGTATTGGATGAATGTAATGACTTATTTATGTATTTGTGTGACGTGGCGAGTGTAAGCCAACTATGTACCTTTCCCCTTTATTTATTTACATGGGTTGTTGTGAAGATTACCTCACTTGCGACATTGCTTTCAATGCGGTTATGCCTCTAAGTCGTGCTTCGACACGTAGGAGATATAGCCGCATCGAGGGCGTTACTAGTTGGTATGAGAGCCTTCCCTGACCTTAGGAGCCCCCTGCTTGATCGAATCATTGGTGTTGTTGAGTCTAGAAAAATGTTTTGAGTCATTTAGGAATTATATATCGGAGAGTTAGGAATTCTTTTTACTCCTCAGTCCCTTCGTCGCTCTGGTGAGGCATCCTGACGTAGAGTTTTGACTCTTCTCTTCTCAAATTTCACTAATTTTTTTTAGGATCACGCGGGTATCTTGGAATCGTTCCGATGGTTTTGTGACGAGAACATTGTTCTTGGTGCCTCCTGTCATTTAGGGGATGTGGCAGTGTCCCGGGGAGTTGAGCTCCGAGGTGTTGTCGTCACAATTTTATCGTTGAGATTCTGGAATACCTGAGTTTCGCCGACATCGAAAATCTCTTTTATGCAGTTGTTGGTGAGATAACCTCGACGCCACCCAGTAATGTGGCGGGAGTTCGGGAGTATTGCCATAACTTGTATGACCGATGCTTTTCGAAGGTTGAGGTAAATGATTTCCGAAGGTTTCTCGGTTATGTGTTGAAGGATGGATACAACTGGATGTAGGATTTGCTAGATTTGGGTGAGATATTATGCTTCCCCTGTATCCCCAACACCTGGTTGCATAACCGGAAAGGTTCGGGAGTTTCATAGGTGGGAATTCTTGTAGCTCTAGTTCTTCTTCCGCGGATATTTGGTTTGGGATTTGGGTAATCCTCACCAAGTATTTGTTCTTGTCCGTACCTTGTTGGTTTTATTCTTCTACCTCAATTCTAAGTGGCTTCTCAATTTATGGAAATGTGACCATTTCAATTGGAATGTATTCGTTCATTATGTTCGGATGTGAAGACTATATGTTGCAATTTCAACCCGTTTGATTCAGCTTCAATATTTGTCTGTCAAGATGCTAACGGATGTCAACCTCTTCAGGATGGCTCCTCCAACGCGCATGACTCCGAATCCTGATCCGCCACCACCACCTCCACCTCCGGAGGCATGGCAAGCTGTGATGGCCGCTACCAATGCAAACACGCAGCTGATCATGCAAATTCTTCAAGAGCGCAACCAAGGGAATCATGGCCATGGCAACAATCAGAATCAGTTTGCTACACTCAACCAGTTCCTCGCTAACCAGCCAAAGACCTTCAACAATTGTGTTGAGGCAACAGACGCTGATGATTGGCTCATGGACATATGCAAGCATTTCAAGTGCAGTAACGTCAGGCCTAAGGACTTTGTCAAGTTTTCCTCCTTCCAACTCAAAGACCAAGTTGCAGAATGGTTTCAGCAGTACAAAGATTCCAGAGGAGGCCGTGTGATTACCTGGGATGAATTCCGTCAAGACTTCAAAGCTCATCATATTCCTCAAAGTGTGGTTGAAAGCAAGCGTGAGGAATTCCGCAACCTGAAGGAAGGCACTATGTCTGTTTACCAGTACAATATCATGTTTCAGAAGCTCGCCCGTTTTGCTAAGCAAGACGTCCCTGACGAGAAGAGCATGATATACCAGTTCAGGGGTGGTGTCAGTGTCAAAACTGGCGGATCTCGGGTAGG
This sequence comes from Triticum dicoccoides, assembly GCF_002162155.2. Classification (NCBI taxonomy): domain Eukaryota; kingdom Viridiplantae; phylum Streptophyta; class Magnoliopsida; order Poales; family Poaceae; genus Triticum; species Triticum dicoccoides. Next base: position 481,343,524 of record NC_041392.1, on the reverse strand, counting down.
GGGTCCCGAACTGTGCGTCTAGGCCGGATGGTAACAGGAGGCAAGGGACACGAAGTTTTACCCAGGTTCAGGCCCTCTTGATGGAGGTAAAACCCTACGTCCTGCTTGATTAATATTGATGATATGGGTAGTACAAGAGTAGATCTACCACGAGATTGGAGAGGCTAAACCCTAGAAGCTAGCCTATGGTATGATTGTTGTTCTATATGTTGTCCTACAGACTAAAACCCTCCAGTTTATATAGACACCAGAGAGGGTTAGGGTTACACAAAGTCGGTTACAATGGTAGGAGATCTACATATCCGTATCACCAAGTTTGCCTTCCACGCCAAGGAAAGTCCCTTCCGGACACGGGACAGAGTCTTCAATCTTGTATCTTCATAGTCCAGGAGTCCGACTGAAGGTATAGTCCGGCCATCCGGACATCCCCTAATCCAGGACTCCCTCAGTAGCCCCTGAACCAGGCTTCAATGATGACGAGTCCGGCGCGTAGATTGTCTTCGGCATTGCAAGGCGGGTTCCTCCTCCAAGTACTTCATAGAAGATTTTGAACACAAAGATAGTGTCCGGCTCTGCAAAATAAGTTTCCACATATTGCCATAGAGAGAATAATTTCCACAAATCTAATCTGCTGATGTATTCTGTAGTGTGATGCACCACGGCCAAGCCTTTATTCGAATCGTTTTATTATCCCACCTCAGCGCGTCATGCGAGGCGGTTTCCTTGGCACGTCTTGTTAAAGCAGAGATCGTGTCCCCTTATTCCGGGATGCTCATCAATACGAGCGTGGGTAACCCAACTGCGCCATTCATTACGGCGCTTGGAGATAAGCGAGTTTTACCAGGCTGGTGGGGACACGTAGTTGCGTCCACCCATATAAGGGCATAAGGATCCACCTTTCACCTATGCCTTCTTCCTCCTTTGCCTATCCATTTTCGCGCACTCGAGCTCCAGCGCCCAAATCCGCACTCTCCACCTCAACCTTCTCCAGCCATGTCCGGAGCGGGAGGCAAGTGGATGGTCTCCTCCGTCACGGAGGGACACATCAAAAAACTGAGGAAGGCCGGATACTTGTCTAACGACATCGTGTACCGGCTTCCCGAAGAGGGGCAGTTCCTCCCCACCCAAGGCCCCATGAGAGGGTAGTGTTCCTTCCCCACTTCCTCCGCGGACTGGGCTTTCCTATCCACCCATTCGTCCGGGGACTCATGTTCTACTACGGCCTGGATTTCCATGATCTGGCCCCGAACTTCATCCTCAACATCTCGGCGTTTATCATCGTGTGCGAGGCTTTCCTCTGCATCCGCCCCCATTTCGGCCTATGGCTCAAGACTTTCAATGTCAGGCCAAAGGTGGTGCGCGGCAACCAGGCGGAGTGCGGAGGCGCCATGGTGGGCAAGATGCCCAATGTCTTATGGCTCGAGGGCTCCTTTCTGGAGACCCTGAAGGGGTGGCAATCGGGGTGGTTTTACATCACCAAGCCGCGCGACCCTGAGTGGGTCGCAGCCCCCGAGTTCCGGTCTGGACCCCAACGCGGCTCACGTCCTGGAAAGAGACGGGCCTGTCGTGGGGTAGCAAAGGAGAGGTGACTGGACTGCAAACATGCATCCAAACCCTAGTGGACAAGCAGCTCAAGCTTGTCAACGTAGTCCAGGTTAGGCTCATCCGCCGGATCCTCCCGTCTCAACAACGGGCCTTCAATCTGTGGGAGTTCAACCCGGCGCAACACCGAACTCTGAGCAGGCTCTTCGACACGATGTACGAAGATGCCTGGAAGGTGCTTTTCAAGGGCGCCGAGGCTCCCGCATCCGCCATCGAGGATCGCAGATTCAGCGCGCAGCGTCACGCTAGCGCGGTAAGTTGTTTGTACCTTTTACATGCTATTAGTTTTTCATAGTTTAACTCTATGCGGGATCTAAGCTCCCCTACCTTTGACAGGTTTGGCAGGCGAAGTCCGGACAGATCGGCTGTCCGACTCCTTTGCCCGAAGACCCAGCCGATGCCCGCTTGGCGAAGCTGCTGGTTCCGGCACCCCATGTGGTGCCGGAGAAGAAGGCCACGAAGAAGGCCGCGGGGACTCGAAAAAGTGCCCGGCACCAGGAGGTGTCGGGTTCATCATCCGACGGCTCCAAGGCGCATTCCTCCCGTGAAGACGAGGAGGAGGAAGAAGAGACCTCTCCCCCTCCAGCGAGGGGAGAGAAGAAAAGGAAGGCCTCCCCCACTAGGGAGGCTGAAGGGTCCAAGAAGGGGAAAACCCTTCCTCCGGACTACTCCACCGACGCTGACGACGGCGGAGAGGAGTGGCCGCTCAGGGCCAAGCCCCTGGAGAAATCGTAAGTGTCCGGATACCAGAGTAATTCATAGTATTCCTTTGTTGGATAGCTTTCCCTTATGTCGAATATGATTATGCAGCCCACCCAAAGACCGGCTCGACGCGTCGTCGAGGAGTTCACTGGACTCGTCGGATGTGAATTCTCTTCCGACGGCCACCTCCCCCCGCCCTACGGACGACGCTGAAGTATTGTCCCAACAGGTTCCATGTCAGGAGGAGGTGGTCCTGGAGGCACCGCAAGGCGACCTCCCGGACTCCAGGAGTAAAGGGGATAAAACCCCCCAGGGCTCCAAGTCCGGCCCTAGGCCAGACACCGCTCCGGAACCTTCAAAGGTTCCAGAGTCTAGCGGGCGACCTCCTTCCAAGAGGAGCAAGCCCACCGTGCCGGTGACCCCCGTCCAACCGGAGGCGCCGGACAATCTGTTGGAGGTGCTCAAAGGCGCCTCCATCGATGAGGAGCACCGCACCATTATGAGTGCAGTGGTCCAGAAGGTTCAGTCCGCCAAGAGCGGACTGACTGAAGCTTGTGCTAGCCTTTTAACAGGCTTTGAGGTAAGTAAAGAATGTGTAAATAGTATTACCGCATAGACAGTAGCCCCTGATGCTCTGTTTGGTGTTCGAGAAGGTAAGCCGAACAGAGGATCAAATAAAATTCGCAGGAGTCTAACAAAAAGGAGTCAATATGCGTATGCAGGCTTCTCTGCTGGCGTCCACCGCACTGACTGCGGAAGTGGACACGCTAAAGCAGAACCTCGAGCAGTCCGAGCAAGAGCTCGGGTGTGCCAAGAAGCAGCTCGAGGACAAGGAAGGTAAGAAATACCTTGTTTAAATATATATATATATATATATATATATATATATATATATATATATAAGTGCAATTGCAAAAAATGATAGGATTATCATGGCTATTGTAGGGGCCACGTCTGAGGTGGCGACCCTTAAGCAAGCGCTGGTCGAGGCCGAGAAGAGGGCGGCCACGGAGCGCACCGAGCGGGAGAAGTTTGAGGCCCAGGTTGGCAAGGTGCGGCAAGAGCTCCAGGCTCTCATGAAAAAACATGAGAGTTTGGAGCTTGACTCAAAGACGCGAGCGTCCGAGCTCGCGATGGCTATTGAAAATGCCAAGTCTGCCAAGGCCGAAACCAAGAAGACCCTCCAGGAGTTGGATGCGGTGAAAAAGATAGCGGTGGGTAAGGCATTCTTTATGCAAAGCAAACACATAAACGTGAGTTACTTGTTACTTACCCGAATCTGGAGTTCTCCAGGAGCATTCGCAGATCTTCCCCGTAGCGTGTCCGATGCCGCCGCATTCTATCGAGCCGAGGAGGGCAGCTCGACAGAGAAGGTGTTCTGGTCTCAGTATGCTGAGGCCGGACACCCCGTGCCCCTGAGCGACCAGTTGAAGCAACTGGTCGAGCTCCACAAGGCGGCCGGACAGGCCATGAAGGGCCTCATAGTTCGGCTGTGGCCTGGAGAGGCTCTGCCTGGGAGCTATTTTGGGCTGGTGCGGCGGCTGGTGGGGGCCTGTCCAAGGCTCAAAGTCATCAAGCGCTCCGTCTGCATTGAAGGTGCCCGTAGGGCTCTTGCCCGTGCTAAGGTGCACCGGGGCAAGCTGGATGCTGAAAAGGTTGTGAAGGATGGGCCACCGCCGGGGAAAGAGCATCACAAGCCCGAGAATTATTATACGTATGTTTTGAAGGGTGCCCGCCTTGTGGCGGATGAATGTTCCAGGGATGTAATTTTTGAGTAAAACTCGCTTGTTTTGTCCTGTGTGCTGAAAACTTTCTCATATGCACTAAGCAATGCTGTTGGAATTTAAAATATTACCTTTTGTGCGGCTGTTTATCAATTCTGAGAGATGGCGAGTCGTCGGCTTCTGCCCCCGTGCCGCTAGTGCTGGGGTGTTCGGCGATAAACCTGAGCGCTCTTTTTCCCATGTTTGGGTCCTTCGAGGGAGGCGCTCAGCGCAACGAACAAGGCAATCAGACTATAATGCGTGAACACTCTCACTTAGCCATAGAATTCTATAATTTTAAATTTCAGCGAAGCCCCTGGTATTCGGAAGACCGAGTTCGGGGCGCTATCCACGCCTTGGTCGGACAGAGCCGACTCCTCGCTCTAAGCGGCATAAGTCTTTAGGGACTCGAAAAACCTCTCGAACATCGACCAGCTCTCGCTTCATCATGACAGTCAATTTTAGCTTTCTCTACTGAGGTGCTCGACCCAGCTCAACTGGGGCACAATCGCAGTAGTTCTCCTAGTGCTACCTTAGCTGACACAGCGGAACATAAGGCACCAAAACATAGGAGCCGGGCAAACCCAACTATTGACCCAAGACATGATTCGGAGCCGATGCATATAATGCTATAAGTTCGGGGTGCCGCACTTGTTAAAGTGTTCGGACTTCTCACACCATATTGAGGGGTACTAAAGCCCCTGGCGTATTTTGGCCGTACCAAAGTGTACGGGTGCAACATGTCGTTAAGGAACATATATTTGTAAAAAAAAGAGTAATGCAAAAATAGACAAAAGCTATGCATTGTTTATTAAAAAGGGCTGCGATCAAAGCAGAACGATACAAATAAAGCGATAAGCGAAAGGTTGGACTATTTAACATGTCCGTTCCGGGGGCAGGCTGCGGAATGGTATGCGAAATAGGTATACTGCTCGTGATAGAGACCACCTAGGAGTTCCGTAATGCGGCATGGCTTGTCTGCTTCCCTGGTTCTTGCATCATTTGTGCGGCAATTGAACTGCCGAACAGGCCTTCCGAAGAATGGAGTCCTGAAAGTAAGAGAAGATTAAAAAATCGGCAGCCCCTGGTGCGGTTTAAGCCGTGTTTCGGGCATGCCGTGATGGTGCCCCCTGTACCCATGGTATTTCTAGAGCGTAGTTATGTACGCGAAGCACTGGCGTCGCATTTTTCCGAGGGCTGGGGTTGGGCCCGCATTGCTATGCCTGCTCGGAACGTGCCAGGCGGTCTTGTTGTAGGTTACTCCGGGCGCGCTTGACGGTGTCCGGACGTTTAATGGCCGGACTGGAGAGCTGCCTAGAGAGGCTGCTTTGTACTTCCGCAGCAAGGGCCGCCGTGTGCTCCTCCGTTCGGAGGGAGCGTTCAGTGTTTCCATTGACCGTAATTACTCCTCGAGGGCCTGGAATCTTGAGCTTAAGGTATGTGTTGTGCGGTACCACATTGAACTTGGCGAATGTGGTTCGCCCGAGCAGTGCGTGATAGCCACTGCGGAACGGGACTATGTCGAAGATTAACTCCTCGCTTCGGAAATTATCCGGAGATCCGAAGACCACTTCAAGTGTGACTGAGCCTGTACAGTTGGCCTCTACACCTGGTATTACGCCTTTAAAGGTCGTTTTGGTGGGCTTAATCCTCGAGGGATCTATGCCCATTTTCCGCACTGCATCCTGGTAAAGCAGGTTCAGGCTGCTGCCGCCGTCCATAAGGACTCAAGTGAGATGAAATCCTTCAATAATTGGGTCTAGAACCAATGTGGCGAATCCGCCATGATGGGTGCTAGTGGGATGGTCCCTTCGATCAAAGGTGATCGGGCAGGAGGACCATGGGTTGAACTTTGGGGCGACTGGCTCTACCGCGTATACGTCCCTTAACGCGCGCTTCCGCTCCCTCTTGGGGGTGTGGGTTGCGTATATCATGTTCACTGTCCGCACTTGTGGGGGAAAACCCTTCTGTCCACTATTGTTTGGCGGCCGGGGCTCTCCGTCGTCATCGCTATGCAGCCCCTTGTCGGTATTTTCGGCATTTAACTTGCCTGCCTGCTTGAACACCCAACAATCCCTGTTGGTGTGATTGGCCGGCTTTTCGGGGGTGCCATGTATCTGGCACAAGCGGTCGAGTATTCGGTCCAAACTGGACGGCCCCCTAGGATTTCTTTTGAATGGCTTTTTCCGCTGACCGGATTTATAGCCTCTGAATCCGGCATTAACTGCCGTATCCTCAACATTGTCGCCGTTAATGCGGCGCTTCTGCTTATTGCGACGCGACCTGCCACTACTGTCCCTGGTATCCGAATTACCAGGGTTCTTGGTCATATTGTTGCTATGAGAAAGCCAGTTGTCTTCTCCTGCGCAAAAGCGGGTCATGAATGTCGTGAGTGCTGCCATAGATTTCGGCTTTTCCTGTCCAAGGTGCCGGGCAAGCCACTCGTCACGGATATTATGCTTGAAGGCTGCTAGGGCCTCTGCGTCCGGATAGTCGACTATTTGATTTTTCTTCGTTAGGAACCGTGTCCAGAATTGCCTGGCCGATTCCTCTGGCTCCTGAATTACGTGGCTTAGGTCATCGGCATCTGGTGGTCGCACATAAGTGCCCTGGAAATTGTCGAGAAATGCGGCATCCAGGTTCTCCCAACAACTGATTGATCCTGCTGGCAAGCTGTTAAGCCAATGCCGAGCTGGTCCTTTAAGCTTGAGTTTGAGGTATTTGATGGCGTGGAGATCATCGCCGCGGGCCATGTGGATATGAAGGAGATAATCCTCGATCATACCGCAGGATCTGTTGTGCCATCATATGATTCGACGTTTACGGGTTTGAAACCGTCGAGGATTTGATGATCCATTACTTCGTCTGTGAAGCATAGTGGGTGTGCGGCGCCTCTGTACTGGGCTATATCACGACGTAGCTCCAATGAGCCTTGTCTACTGTGTTCGGCCCTACCGGATTTGTGTCCAGTGTGACGGTTACCGTCTCGAGTCGTGGGGTGCCCACGCGATCCGTAGATCGATCTTGTTTGCCTTGCCTTGTCCTCCAACATATCTCGCAGGTCTGGCGCATTTCCCCGTGCCTTGGTACCGGGTGCGGCTTGAGTGGAGGGCCGAGAGGCCTCTCTGTCGCGGCCACGAGGTGGCCGGTCGGCCATATCAAGTGCTGGTGATGTAGGTTTAAGTGCTTCCTCCTCTAATCGGGGTAGCAACCTGCGCTTTGGGTAGCTCTTGGAGGGGCGTTCAAGTTTATGCTCTTCGGCCACAAGGACTTCAGTCCATCTGTCGACTAGCAAATCTTAATCAGCTCTAAGATGTTGCTGTTTTTTCTTGAGGCTTCTTGCCGTGGCCATAAGCCTGCGTTGAAAATGCTCTTGCTCGACGGGATCCTCTGGCACAACGAATTCGTCGTCGTCGAGGCTTGCCTCGTCTTCGGAGGGAGGCATATAATTATCGTCCTTGAACTCTCTGTCTGCCGCTCTCTCATGAGGGATGGCTTCTCCATCCTCCCGTGCTGAATCTTGCTGGAGGGGGTTTTCTTCGGCACTCTCCGGAGTATTATTATCTTCGGTGCTGGAATCACCGTATTTGCTTTGGCGGGATTTTGAGCGGCGCCGCTGACGCCGGCGCTTAGGCTGTTTCTTGGAGGGGTCATCCTCTGCTGTTCCATCGCCATCTCCTTCTTTTGGGGTGTCCACCATGTATATGTCATATGACGAGGTGGCTTTCCAGGGCCCAATAGGCGCTGGTTCTTCATCGTCTCCTGCATCGGCGTCCATACCGTCGATGTCTTCGGAGTCGAAATCGAGCATGTCGGTTAAATCGTCGACAGTGGCTACAAAGTGGGTGGTGGGTGGGCTTTGAATTTCTTCATCGTCTGTATCCCAACCTTGCTGACCATAGTCCGGCCAGGGCTCTCCTGATAAAGAGAGAGACTTTAGTGTCTTCAGAATATCGCCAAAAGGCGAGTGCTGAAAGATGTCCGCGGCAGTAAACTCCATGATCGGCGCCCAATCGGATTTGATCGGCAGGGGCGCGGAGGGTTCGGAGTCCGGAGAGGAGTCCGGCTCCTTGGAGTCACGAGTCTCGCGGAGTGCGGGGCTGGTGTTCGGCTCGATCGCCGTTGGGATCGCAGCCCCCGAGGCGGCGTCCAACTACCTATCCTCGATCGGCGCAGTTGGCTCCAAATTAAGGGTCGAAGCCGATGCGGGTGCGGCCTCCAGGGCACTGTTCGGTGGCAGAGCTAGATCATGCTCGTCGTGACAGTGCGGCGCGCTCGGCAGTGGCTCGAATCCGTCGAAGATCAAGTCCCCCCGGATGTCAGCCGTGTAGTTTAAACTTCCAAATCTGACCTAACGGCCAGGGGCATAGCTTTCGATCTGCTCCAGATGGCCAAGTGAATTGGCCCGCAGTGCGAAGCCGCCGAAGACGAAGATCTGTCTGGGGAGGAAGGTCTCACCCTGGACTGCATCGCTATTGATGATCGTAGGAGCCATCAAGCCTAACGGCGACGACACAGAGGAACTCTCAATGAAAGCACCAATGTCGATGTCAAAACCGGCGGATCTCGGGTAGGGGGTCCCGAACTGTGCGTCTAGGCCAGATGGTAACAGGAGGCAAGGGACACGAAGTTTTACCCAGGTTTGGGCCCTCTTGATGGAGGTAAAACCCTACGTCCTGCTTGATTAATATTGATGATATGGGTAGTACAAGAGTAAATCTACCACGAGATTGGAGAGGCTAAACCCTAGAAGCTAGCCTATGGTATGATTGTTGTTCTATATGTTGTCCTACGGACTAAAACCCTCCGGTTTATATAGACACCGGAGAGGGTTAGGGTTACACAAAGTCGGTTACAATGGTAGGAGATCTACATATCCGTATCGCCAAGCTTTCCTTCCACGCCAAGGAAAGTCCCTTCCGGACACGGGACGAAGTCTTCAATCTTGTATCTCCATAGTCGAGGAGTCCGGCTGAAGGTATAGTCCGGCCATCCGGACACCCCCTAATCCAGGACTCCCTCAAGTGGTCTCAGAGAAGAACTCCAGCTAGCTCTCGTCCTCTTTGAGCCCAAGAAGTACGATGAGTTTTACAACATGGCAATGAAGCAAGAGGCTGCCCAACTGAAGTGCGATGCTTCCAAGAAGAGAGTCAGAGATGCAACTCCTTCTTCCTCAACTCAAGTGGCTAAGCAACAAAAGTATTGATTTCCTCCTCCTCCGTCCCGCCAGCCTTATCAGCAGAAGAGCAAAGGTGGCAATGGATCTTCCCACCCACCCAACCCTGGCTTTCAGAACAAGACTTCGTCTCAAGCTCCAAGATCAAGTGCTCCGTATCACCATCCGCTTTCAGAGGTCACGTGCAACAAGTGCCAACAGAAGGGTCACTATGCCAACAAATGCTTCAATCAGAGGCGTCTTTCTCCTCCTCCTCCTGTGAGATCTGCAAGTACATCTGTGGTCAAGCATAACCCCAAGTACGCCAAGGTCAACATGGTGAATGCAGCTCAGGCAGAGGACTCGTCAGATGTCATCATGGGTAACCTTCCTGTTAACGATATTTCTGCAAGAGTTCTTTTTGACACTGGTGCATCACATTGTTTCATCTCGAGACCTTTTGCATCCAAACATGATTTTGTTACTCAAGTGTTGCCGAAACCTTTGGCTATTGTCTCTCCGGCCCGTCAAATGACTTCTCGAGTATGCGTTCCGGATGTTTCAATCACTTTGGGTGACTATAAGTTCTTGTCTTCTCCTAATGTTCTTGGTGAGTCGGATATTGATCTTATTCTTGGAATGGATTGGCTTTCTAAGCACAAGGCTCAGCTTGATTGTGCCGCCAGGCAGATTCCATTGACTCATTCGTCTGAGGATGTAATTGTCTTTGCCGCTCGTGATGATACCATCCGACTATTTTCTCTCAATGAGAAGGGTGAACTGTATGCCATCTCTCAAATTCCAGTCGTTTGCGAATATCAAGACGTCTTTCCAGAAGAGCTTCCAGGAATGCCTCCACACCGGCCAGTTGAATTTGTCATCGATCTTGAGCCTGGCACGGAACCTGTTTGCAAACGTCCTTACAAGCTTGGACCTAAAGAGTTGAAGAAGCTGAAGAAGCAACTCGATGAAGAAGAGCGAATGGGTCTCATCTGACCTAGTTCTTCTCCATGGGGTTGTGGAGTTCTTTTTGTGAAGAAGAAGGATGGAACGGACCGACTCTGTGCTGACTACCATCCATTGAACAAGAAGACTATAAAGAACAAGTACCCACTTCCCAACATCAATGAGCTATTTGAACAACTCAAAGGTGCTCAAGTATTCTCCAAGCTTGATCTCCGTATGGGCTATCATCAGATTCGCATTCATGAAAAGGATATCCCCAAGACAGCTTTCAGAACAAGCTATGGTTCATATGAATACACTGTCATGTATTTTGGCCTCGTCAACGCTCCTCCGACATTCTCTCGCATGATGAACTTCATCTTCAATCCCTACACAAATGACTTCGTCTTGGTCTACCTCGATGACATTTTGGTCTTTTCCAAGAACAAGGAAGATCATGCCAAACACTTGTGTTTGGTGTTGGATAAGCTCAGAGAACATCAGTTCTATGCCAAGTTTTCAAAGTGCGAGTTTTGGCTCGATGAGGTTCTCTACCTTGGGCATATCATCTCCGCAAAGGGCATAGCGGTGAATCTTGAGAAGGTGTCTGCAATTGTGAATTGGGAACCACCTCAGAACGTGAAGCAACTCCGCAGCTTCCTTGGTCTCGCAAGCTATTGTCGAAGGTTCGTTGAGAACTTTTCAAAGATCGTGAAGCTTCTTTCCAACCTTCTCCAGAAGCACGTGAAGTACGTTTAGTCTCCTGAATGTGACAATGCTTTCAACACCCTGAAAGAGAAGTTAGTCACTGCTCTAGTTCTGACTCGTCCTGATGAATCCAAACCCTTCGAGGTCTTCTGTGATGCTTCTCTTCAAGGTCTTGGTGCAGTGTTGATGCAAGAGAAGAAAGTTATGGCCTATACCTCTCGCCAGTTGAAGCCCAACGAAAAGAACTACCCCACTCACGACCTCGAGTTGGCGGCAGTTGTGCATGCTCTTTTGAGTTGGAGACATCTCTTATTGGGAAGAAAAGTGGACATCTTCACTGACCACAAGAGTCTCAAGTACATCTTCACTCAGCCTAATCTCAACCTTAGGCAGACTCGTTGGGTCGAAATGATTCAAGAGTATAATCCGAGTATCGAATATACTCCAGGTAAGGCCAATGTAATTGCTGACGCATTGAGCAGGAAGGCTTACTGCAACAGTCTGATTCTCAAGCCTTACCAACCCGAGCTTTGTGAAGCTTTCCGCAAACTCAACCTGCAAGTTGTTCCTCAAGGTTTTCTCGCAAACCTCCAAGTCTCTCCTACTTTGGAAGATCAGATTCGCGAGGCTCAACTTCTTGATGCTATGGTGAAGAAGGTGAAGATTGGGATTGCCAAGAGTCAACCCAAGTACAAGTGCTATCGCCTTGATGACAAGGATACTCTATTCTTCGAGGATCGCATTGTTGTGCCTAAAGGTGACCTTCGTAAAGTCATTATGAACGAGGCTCACAATTCTCTCCTCTCCATCCACCCTCGTAGTACAAAGATGTACCATGACCTCAAGCAGTCGTATTGGTGGACTCGAATGAAGCGCGAGATTGCTCAGTTCGTGAATGAATGTGATGTCTGTAGAAGAGTGAAGGCAGAACACCAACGACCAGCTGGTCTCCTCCAACCTCTTGCCATTCCAGAATGGAAGTTTGACCACATTGAGATGGACTTCGTGACTGGATTTCCAAAGTCCAAGCATGGCAATGATGCTATCTTCGTTGTCATCGACAAACTCACTAAAGTGGCACATTTCCTTCCTATCAAAGAGTCTATCACTGCAGCTCAATTGGCAGAGCTATATACCTCTCGGATTGTCTCTCTGCATGGCATTCCGCAGTTGATTTCTTCAGATCATGGCAGCAACTTCACCTTGAAGTTTTGGGATTCTTTTCAGAAGGCCATGGGCACCAACATCCGTTTCAGCACAGCTTTTCATCCTCAAACTAGTGGCCAAGTCGAGCGTGTCAATCAGATTCTTGAAGATATGCTCAGGGCTTGCATTATCTTTTTCGGTATGAAGTGGGAAGATTGTCTTCCATATGCCGAGTTTTCCTACAACAACAACTTCCAAGCGAGTTCAGGCAAGGCCCCATTTGAAATTCTCTATGGCAGGAAGTGCCGTACTCCTCTCAACTGGTCAGAGACTGGTGAACGTCAACTTATTGGCAATGACTTGATCACAGAGGCAGAAGAGATGTGCAAAGTCATTCGTGATAACATCAAAGCTGCGCAATCGCGCCAGAAGAGCTACTATGATAGTAAGCATCGTGATTTGGCTTTCGAGATCGGAGACCATGTTTACCTTCGCGTCTCTCCAATGAGAGGTACTCGTCGCTTAGGTATCAAAGGGAAGCTTGCCCCTAGATATGTGGGTCCTTTCAAGATCGTCAGCAAGAGAGGCGATCTCGCCTATCAACTCGAGCTTCCCTCCAACTTTGTAAACGTGCAGGACGTGTTTCATGTCTCTCAACTCCGCAAGTGCTTCAAGACCCCTGATCGCACCGTCAACTTCGAAGACATTGATCTCCAAGAAGACCTTTCTTATCGTGAGCACCCAGTTGCTATTCTTGAAGAAACTGAGTGCAAGACTCGCAACAAGTCAATCAAATTCCTCAAAGTCAAGTGGTCACATCATTCCGACCATGAAGCCACCTGGGAACGCGAGGATCACCTCCGTTCTGAATACCCGGTGTTTTTTCCAGTCCTAGATCTCGGGACGAGATCCTTTCGTAGTGGTGGAGTGTTGTAACACCCCAGATGTAATTTACCTTTTATGTATCCCAACTCTTGCCGTTTCCGGCGCTAAGTTATTTTATTTTCCTCGTTGTCGCGTTTTAGCCTCCGTGTGTTTGTTCTTTGTCATGCATCTCATATCATGTCATCATGTGAATTGCATTTGCATACGTGTTCGTCTCATGCATCCGAGCATTTTCCCCGTTGTTCGTTTTGCATTCCGGCGATCCTATGTCACCCGGTGTCCCTTTCTACCTCTTTTCGTGTGCAGGTGTTAAACGTTTTAGGATTGGACCGAATCTTGTCATGCGGCCTTGGTTTACTACCGGTAGACCGCCTGTCAAGTTTCGTGCCATTTGGACTTCGTTTAATACTCCAACGGTTAACCGAGGGACTGAAAAGGCCTCGTGTGTGTTGCAGCCCAACACCTCTCCAAAGTGGCCCAAAACCCACCTAAAACCCCTCCATCGTCTAGAGCATTCGATCACGATCGTGTGGCCGAAAACCGCACTCCATTTGGAGCTCCCTAGCTCCCCCTACCTATAAAACTAGCCCTCTTCCAAAATTTCGGGTCTCCCCTTCCTCAAAAACCTAAAAAATTCGCCCCGTCGCCACCGGACACGTCCGGCCGCTGCCGGACGAATACCACCGCCGCGCCCAGCCTATCAGCTTGCGCCACGAGTCGCCCGCCTCCTCTCCCACCGCGCGGCCAGGGGAGCCCGGAGCCGGCCCCCGCGGCCCACTCCCTCCGCCGCCGCGGGTTGGCGCCTCTCCCTCGCGCCCGACGCCGCGCGCCGCCCTTCGCCGGCCGGCGTCGCCGTGCACCATCACCGGCACC
>NC_041392.1:481320214-481329539 GCF_002162155.2 Triticum dicoccoides | reverse complement strand
GCCGACGCCGCTCCTCGCCCCGCCGCCTCAACGTCGCCGGCGCCGCCCGCCTCCGCTCGCTGGCGCCGCTCTGGCCACCGCCGCCGTCGTCTTCTTCGTCGTTCCGGCAAGCCCGCCGCTGCGCTGCTACAATGCACATCGGGCTGGATCCAGATCCAGATCCACGACGGTTGACTTTTTCCCTCCTAACCCTAACTTTTAGCATTTTTCCGCATGCCATAACTCTGCATCCGTAGCTCCGATTCGTGCGTATAGCATATCAAAATGTTTGTCTCGACGAGTACATCATTTTATCTCATTGCATCATTTTCATTTGAGCTCATCTTGATGGCCGAAATGCTGTTGGAAGAGGGCTATGTGAGGAATATTTCAGTTCTGTTTCAGCAAATGGACTTTTGTCATTTTTGCCATGATTAATGTGTGCATGCTATGATCCCGAGCTCTACATGTGTTTTGTAGAATGCCATGCCATCTTTACAGGGGTGTATACCATGTATTTTTGTGATATTTGGGGTGACTAGCACAAGCTGGCAAAGTAGCCTAATCATTGATGCTGATTTCAGGGACTTAGAATTTCACTAAGTCCTTGTTCTGTTTTTGTTTTTATGCCATATGTTCATGTTGTTTCCTAGTGATCCGTGCCTCTTTTAAGGATGATCAGTAAGGATGTTTTGTTAATATTGTGGTTCTCTATCCATACATGTCTTTGTTTGCATTTATGGAGCACCCTAGCTTGAGTCATTCGAGCTCTACTTTTGCTATAAAATGATCCTGGCAGATTGTTGACATGTTTAGCGATTTTGCCAAGGATGTTGCTATTGATCCGTGCATGGTATGTTGTTGTTCTTGCCATGTCTAGATTCTATGCCATATTCTGGCTGTATTCTTAGTTTGTCATGCCATGCTCTGTAGTGAGTGCATCGAGCTCGTAAACATGCCTACTCGTTAACTATTTTGTATGCTCCAGTTTTTCACTAAGTCTGAATGTGTTTATGTTTTTGCCATGTTTACATGCTTGCAATTGTATTTTCTGATCCCTTTTGGCTCAAGGTCACTAAGGGACTTTTGTTAAGTGCTTGAGTAGCTTCATGCCATGCCTTGCTTTGCCATGATATTTTCCTGTAGCATGTAGTTTACATGCTCTAAAGATTTCTTCCTGCTGATAAATTCCAGACTTGTGTTAATTTCACCAAGTCTGAAACCTGTTATCATTTGCACTTTTGCCATGCTTGTTTGAACCTGTTAGTGGATGAATTAGCTATAGCTCAGTGTTCATATTTTGTCAAGCATCATGAGTGGATCCCTGCCATGTATTTTGTTGTCATGTTTGAGTGCTGTAGCATATTTTACTTGATGCATTTAGATGGCTACTTGTTGATTATCGCAGACCGGTGCCATATTTGTTTTGCTTGCCATTTCCAAACCGTGCAGCCGATTCCGGTGATCTTTATATCGATTTCAACCGAAATCAACTCCCCTTTCCAGTAGCACTCTTGGATTTCCAAGTTGAGGCTAGGTTCAATCATTCCTTGTCAAATCATGCATATGCATCACATATCGCATCCCGCATATCATACCATGTTTGCATCATGTTGTTTGAGCATTGCACGTGGTTGATTGCG
The DNA here is from genome assembly GCF_002162155.2 of Triticum dicoccoides. Taxonomy (NCBI): domain Eukaryota; kingdom Viridiplantae; phylum Streptophyta; class Magnoliopsida; order Poales; family Poaceae; genus Triticum; species Triticum dicoccoides. The sequence goes on along the minus strand of NC_041392.1, from coordinate 481,327,917 downwards.
TCCTTTTTGCTTGTTGTTCTTGTTTGGGTAGAGCTGGGAGATGAGTTCGTGAATGAGGAGCCCGTTGAGTTCGCTTACGAGGATCAAGTCAACTCTGAGAATTTGCAGGCAAGATGACCATACCCTCGAAATCACTTCTATCTTTGCTTGCTAGATGCTCGCTCTTTTGCTATGCCAATGCTACAATACCTACCACTTGCTTATCATGCGTCCCACATTGCCATGTCAAACCTCTAACCCACCATGTCCTAGCAAACCATTGTTTGGCTATGTTACCGCGTTGCTCAGCCCCTCTTATAGCGTTGCTAGTTGCAGGTGAAGATTGGAGATCGTTCTTTGTTGGAACTCCTTTATTGTTGGGATATCACAATATTATCTTGTTTATCTTAATGCACCTATATACTTGGTAAAGGGTGGAAGGCTCGGCCTTATGCCTAGTGTTTTGTTCCACTCTTGCCGCCTTAGTTTTTCGTCATATCGGTGTTATGTTCCCGGATTTTGCGTTCCTTACACGGTTGGGTTATAATGGGAACCCCTTGACAGTTCGCCTTGAATAAAACTCCTCCAGCAATGCCCAACCTTGGTTTTACCATTTTCCACCTAGCCTCTTTTTCCCTTGGGTTTCCGGAGCCCAAGGGTCATCTTTATTTAAACCCCCCCGAGCCAGTGCTCCTCTGAATGTTGGTACAAACTAGAGCCCCTTGCAGCGCCACCTCGGGGAAACTCGAGGGCTGGTTTTAGTTGTATGGATTGCTTATCTGAGTGTGCCCTGAGAACGAGATATGTGCAGCTCCTATCAGGATTTGTCGGCACATTCGGGCGGTGTTGCTGGACTTGTTTTACCATTGTCGAGGATGTCTTGTAACCGGGTTGTCGAGTCTGATCGGATTGTCTTGGGAGAAGGAATATCCTTCGTTGACCGTGAGAGCTTGTGATGGGCTAAGTTGGGATTCCCCTGCAGGGATTTGAACTTTCAAAAGCCGTGCCCGCGGTTATGGGCAGATGGGAATTTATTAATGTCCGGTTGTAGATAACCTGAAACTTAACTTAATTAAAATTCACCAACCGCGTGTGTAACCGTGATGGTCTCTTCTCGGCGGAGTCCGGGAAGAGAACACGGTGTTGGAGTAATGCTTGACATAGGTTGTTCTAGGATCACTTCTTGATCATAGTTGTTCGACCATGCTTTTGCCTTCTCTTCTCGCTCTCTTTTGCGAATAGGCTAGCCACCATATATGCTAGTCGCTTGCTGCAGCTCCACATCATACCTTGCCTTACCTATAAGCTTAAATAGTCTTGATCGCGAGGGTGTGAGATTGCTGAGTCCCTGTGACTCACAGTTTACTTCCAAAACCAGATGCAGGGACCGATGATACCGTTCCAGATGACATGACCGAGCTCAAGTGGGAGTTCGATGAAGACTCTCGCCGTTACTATGTGTCTTTCCCAGATGATCAGTACTGGTGCCCGGTTGGGGCGATCGGGGATTTTCTTGCATTTGGGGGTTGATCTTTATTTTGCTACCGTAGTCGGACCATGATTGTATTGGATGAATGTAATGACTTATTTATATATTTGTGTGATGTGGAGAGTGTAAGCCAACTATGTACCTTTCCCCTTTATTTATTTACATGGGTTGTTATGAAGATTACCTCACTTGCGACACTGCTTTCAATGCGGTTATGCCTCTAAGTCGTGCTTCGACACATAGGAGATATAGCCGCATCGAAGGCGTTACAGGCGGGTTGCGCGTGGTTGAGTTTCTTAGATGCTTACTCCGGGTATCATCAGATTAAGATGGCAGTCAAGGATCAAGAGAAAATAGCATTGATAACACCTTTTGGGGCCTTCTGCTATGTGTCTATGCCTTTTGGGCTCAAGAGTGCTCAGGCGACTTACCAGCGGTGTGTGCAGAATTGTCTTCATGATCAAATTGGGCGCAATGTTCATGCTTATGTGGATGATATAGTGGTGAAGTCCAGAGAAGAGGAAACCTTGGTCACAGACCTAAAAGAGACTTTTGATAATCTTCGGGTTTACAAGATGATGCTTAACCCGGCCAAGTGTGTTTTTGGAGTACCAGCCGACAAACTCTTGGGCTTTCTGGTGTCTAACCGAGGTATTGAAGCTAACCTGGAGAAGATCAAGGCAATTACATCTCTGTCCAAGCCAACCTGCGTCAATGATGTTCAACGACTGACGGGTCGTGTGGCTGCTTTGAGCCGGTTCATCAGCCGGTTAGGGGAAAAGGCTATGCCTCTATATCAGTTGATGAAGAAAACGGACGTGTTTGTTTGGAATGATGCTGCGAACGCCGCTTTTGAGGATCTGAAGGCACAGCTGGTTGAGCGGCCGGTCCTAGCTACTCTAATTGAGAAAGAGCCGCTATTATTATACGTAGCTGCCAACTCATGGGCTGTTAGTGTGGCTTTGGTGGTAGAGCGCAAGGAGGCTGGCAAGGAGCATCCGGTTCAGCGGCCGGTTTATTATGTCAGTGAAGTGTTAATTTAGTCTAAGCAACGATATCCACATTGGCAGAAGCTTGTTTATGGTGTGTTCATGGCAAGCCAGAAGCTTAAGCATTATTTTCAGGGACATCCAATCACTGTGGTTAGCTCTGCTCCTTTGGGAGACATTATTCAAAACAGAGAAGCTACAGGGCGAGTTGCCAAGTGGGAATTGAGCTTGGGTCTCATGGGCTGAAGTATGTTCCATGCACTGCAATTAAGTCTAAAGCTTTGGTTGACTTCATCAATGACTGGACAGAGATGCAGATGCCAGAAGAAAAGCCGGACAACACGTATTGGACTATTCATTTTGATGGGTCCAGGCAATTGGAAGGCTCAGGGGCTGGAGTTGTATTAACTTCCCCACGAGGTGATAAATTTTGTTATGTGTTACGATTGATGTTTCCATGCACTAACAACGCAGCAGAGTATGAAGCATTGCTCCATGGTCTTCGAGTGGCAAAGGAGATGAGCTTGAGCCGGGTTAGATGTCTTGGTGATTCAGATCTAGTGGCTCAGCAGGTGTCTGGCATGTGGGATTCCAAAGACCCTCTCATGGTGGCTTATCGCCGAGAGGTCGATGCTGTTGCAGGATATTTTAAAGGTTATCAGGTGGAACACATTGACCGTCGAAAAAACGAAGCAGCTGATGCTTTAAGCCGACTGGGGTCTCAATGTAAGCCGGTACCACCCAACACCTTTTTGGATGCTTTGCATCACCCCTCTGTCAAGTTGCCCACAGAAGAAGATTTAGCTGTTCCTGACCCGGAGGCGCAGTTGGCGGCGGCTCTTCATGTCATACCAGATTGGACGGTGCCGTTTTTGGCTTACATGACCTGGGGAGAATTGCCAGCGGATGAGACCCTGGCTCGACAGATAACTCGGCGGTCTAAGTCCATGACGATTTCGGATGGAGAGTTATTTCATCGCAGTGTTTCCGGAGCATTTCAATGGTGAGTCTCCCCCGAGGAAGGTCAAGAAATCCTTCATGAGATCCATGAAGGCGATTGTGGTCATCACACCGGGTCAAAATCCTTAGTGGCCAAGGCGTTTCGTCACGGTTTTTACTAGTTTACGGCTCACACTGATGCGGAAGATCTGGTTAGTAGATGTGATGGTTGTCAAAAATTCGCACGACGAGCGCATGTGCCGGCTCAAGAGCTCCGGATGATTCCAATAACTTGGCCGTTTGCAGTCTAGGGGCTTGACATGGTGGGACCTTTCAAAGGTCTAAAGATAAAAAGACACATCTCTTGGTGGCTGTTGATAAGTTCACTAAATGGGTTGAGGCGGAGCCTGTGAGTAAGTGTGATGCAGCCACGGCGGTTCAGTTCATGAAGAAAATAATCTTCCGTTTCAGTTTTCCACACAGTATTATCACAGACAATGGCACTAATCTATCCCAAGGGGCTATGGAAGAGTTTTGTCAGCGAGAGCACATCCGGCTTGATGTTTCTTCTGTAGCTCATCCTCAATCCAATGGTCAAGCTGAGAGAGCCAATCAGGAAATTCTGGAAGGGCTAAAGCCCCGACTTATGGTTCCTTTATAGTGAACGCCGGGTTGTTGGGTAGAGGAGTTGCCTTCAGTGTTATGGAGCATCAATACTACACCCAATAGGTCTACGGGTTACACACCCTTCTTCATGGTTTATGGGGCAGAAGCAGTATTGCCTAGTGACATCCGTCATGACTCGCCCCGCGTGGCGTCTTATGTTGAAGCTAACAATGAAAAAGCCAGACAGGATGCGCTTGACTTGTTGGATGAAGAAAGAGACTTAGCAGCAGCACGGTCAGCAATCTATGAACAGGACCTACGTCGTTATCACAGCCGCCGGGTTAAGACCAGGACTTTTCAGGAAGGCGACTTGGTGCTCCGGCTCATCCAAGATCTTTCAAATGCACACAAGTTATCCCCACCTTGGGAAGGACCCTTTGTGGTCAGTAAAAATTTAAACAACGGGTCTTACTACCTCATTGATGTTCGAGAGCATGCAGACTCGCGTAAGTCAGAAGAGGAGACCCGCCGGCCGTGGAACATTGCTCAACTTCGGCCGTACTATACCTGAGCCACCGGTTCTCATCATGTACATACGTTCACATTGTATATACGATGATAAGCAATAAAGTAAGACCATCGGTCTCTTTTCTTTTCAAAGATTATGCATCTTTATTATTTTTCACAAATGACTATTAAGGATTTGATCATATTTGAATCAAGTTTAACCTTTTCTAGTCCGGCTTATGATCGTATTCGAATCTAGGTGTAAATTTCATGGTCACTTGGGGGCTTCCTGTTCAAACGTAGGTCGTATTCGAACCAAAGAGAACATAGCTATCGTAACCCTCTTGATCGGCTCAAAGCCAAACTCACTTGGGGGCTTCTTGATCGTATCCGAATCATATCTTAACCCCTTTTGAGCCGATTTGGATCGTATTCGAATCAGGGTCTTTAAAAACCTCTCAAGGTCATTTGGGGGCTTCCTGTTCAAACATAGGTCGTATTCGAACCAAAGAGAACATAGCTGTCGGTACCCTTTTGATCGGCACAACGCCAAAGCCATTGGGGGCTATATGGCCGTATTCGAACTTTAGCTTAACCCCTTTGGTCCGGTTTACTAATCGTATTCGAATCGGAAACCCCCAATCTTTTGAATACAGAGTGAAAATTATGTGTATTATCTGTTGCTTGCCTTTTTTTGTTGTTTCAATATTACAAATAAGATAGCCTGGTTTTCTTTGCCGGCTCAATTATTGGACAACACAACCACCCGGGTTATTCAAGCCGGTGGTCTAAGGAACCAAAGGTACGAGCTACTGAGATATGATGATTATTGAATATTCAAGGAATATTAACTTTTATACATATTGAGTTATCAATTCATCACCCGGGTTACTTAAGCCGGTGATCTAAGGATCAACAAGTATAAGGTATGGTTCTTACTTATACGCACTTACCTGCTGCGTTAACTCAAGAGTTAGTAGTAAACCTTATCCTTTATTTACATTGGTCTTTGTTTTTTCTTATTGAGGTAAATTTATGGATTGTATATTAGGTGTTTAAACCTAGTTGGTTCTAAACCGCCTTGCCAGTTTTTTCCTTATTTTCACAGGAATAGAGTTCAGACATTGCGGAGACAAGCATTAAACGATGCATAAGAAAGCATTAAACATTGGCATCTGGAAGCATAGATTCACATAAGAAGTATTTTATGCACGACGGCATAAGCAAACAGTCAGAGTTTTTACTAAAGTTATTACAAGGCTTTATAAACCTGTGAAGATGATCACTGTCCCTCCCTCACCGGTTCACCACCGTCTGGTTGCTTGAAGTTAGACTTTGACCAATCAAAGCCGTTCATGACGACGAATTTAGCTTCATCGTCAATCAGGCCGACCAGGTCAATTTCCGGAGCAAAGGTATCTTCTCTCACAGGTGGGATTAGATCTGCTAATTTATATGAAGGAGTGGCCATCTTCTTATTTTCACTGTCAAAACCTGGCTGGTACTTGTCCACATTGGTGTCCTCTCCAAGACTAGTGGCCTGAGGCCGGACTTCGCGTACACACGCTATAAAATCATCTTGGTCAAACGGAGACCCGTCCTCCTTCACGGTAGGATAGCCCCTTGCTATGTCCGCCGGGTCCAGATCTGGCACCCAAGCCTTGGAGCGGCTTAGAGCAGTCAAAGCTCCGGCTCGCGCACAGGAACGTTTTACCTCTTGGAACCGGGCAGGAAGGATGGACAGCTTCTTCAGGACATCACTAAGCCGGTTGGATCCTTGGTTTGCATGAGAGATAGCGACCAGAGCCCGTTGTGCACCAATGTACAGTTGTTCAACCAAGGTGTATACGGCCTTCAGTTTAACCAACGGGTCTTGGCTAAGATTTTTGCTTCACGGACCTGCATATATTTAACAAAGTTAGTGGGCGGTTTATATTCCGGTTTGGCATAAAATACACGAAAGGTCAAAACTAGGCAGCTTACCAAAGATAGCAGCGACCATCTGAGACACCCGGCCCTTTAAACCATTCAGCTCGGTTGATATTTCTTTCAGGGCTATTTCGGTTGTTTCGCCTCGCCGGGTCAGAAGTGTTTTCTCATCTTCCCAAGTTTTCTCTTTGGCAGCAAACTTGGTCTTCGAATTCTCCGTTTCAGAAAGGCTTACTTGCAGTTTGGAGGTGGAAGACTTCAGTTCTGATTCCTGACTCGCTAGCCGGGTCTTTGCGTCATTCAGTTGAGAGTTTAGTTCAGACAATGCATTCTGTGAAATATTCAGACAAGTCAAGACTTGGTTTTAAATTCCAGCATCCAAATTCAAGATTCAAGTCCCAAGTACTTTACGAATAAACCACTTGGCACTTGGGGGCTAATGTATGCCAGATCAAATTTTTTACAATTCTACAAGCATATTTGAAGTCCCAAGTCCTTTACAAAGTAACAACACTTGGCACTTGGGGGCTAATGTACGCAGTTCATCAAAGTTTTTCAAGGTTAAGCCGGAGTGTTAAAATACTTTAAAGACAGTTTTAAATTCTAAAGTACCAATTCCTTACAGATCAAAATGAACCGGTCCTTGGGGACTATGGGTGAAGTTTTGTTCTATCAGTACAAGGCAAAGCTTCAGAGATAAAAGTTTTGGCTTATATTCTAAGTCTACAGGTCATTTCATTTCTCTTATAATCTGAAGAGTTGGGGGGCTGAAGGAATATTGGTAAACCGGAAATAACATACCTCATACTTCAACTGAAGCTGCTTGACCATCTCAATCTCAGACTCACGACTGGAGTGTACATGACTGAGATAGCCGGATAAGATATCACTGTCATTGAGACGGTCATAGTTGGCGATATTAAAGCGAACCTTCTGCCGCTCCAACGCTTCTTGCTTTGCTGTGCACCGAGCCAACACCGTTGGATTCCCCGGCTCAGCAAAGCGGCTCCTAGTAATTTGAACATCTGGAGCACGTGGAGACGGCGGGTCAGTTGAGCTTGATGGTCCGACTGTGGAAGGATTCATGGTAGCTTGGTCAAGGGACGACTCTGAAGGATTCACTTCATGGATAATAGGCGGGTCTTCTGGGGCGGCAGTTAGTGGAGAAGGCGGCCTAGCCGGCTCAGACATTGGTACTGGCGGGTCTTCCGCCGGCTTTGTTACCTTCACTTTCTTGGATCTCGCCTGGCCACTAAAGAATATAC
>NC_041392.1:481318092-481319958 GCF_002162155.2 Triticum dicoccoides | reverse complement strand
TACAGGACAGTCAACATTAAGATACAATTGAACAGTCTGGAAGAAAAGAAGATTTTTTGATTACCCAGGGGTAGTCTTGAAAGACGGGAATTGTGTTTGAGAAGAGTCGCCTGAAGAACGAGACACCTCCTAAAAAGGTAAGAGAAAGGAGTTAAAAAGGAATACAGTGAGCATGATTCATTAAAGCAAGTTAAGACAGTAAAAGTAAACCTCGTTCAGGCGTTTTCGAGGGGTTTGTGAAGATCAACAGCCGGTTCATCTTCAATCTCAGCTTCAGGGCGGCTTTCGTGTTGCTGCTTTTTCAAATGAAAGTTGGGATCCAAGTGAGCTAAAGGGTTAGAAAACCTTACTTTACGGATCACTCATCGAACTTTGTGTCTTGATAAGGGCTCTGAGTCAGAGGAAATGTGTCAGGACCCCGACTCAATGCCACATCGATCTAGCATGTAACACCAAATATCACTTTGCGGCCTCACGCACGGTATTCCCACGGGTGTCGCCTTACCTTTGCCCGGGACCGTTTGCGCCTTTTGGCACACGTATATGACAGTGTCGCTAGCATCCATATGATAAGGAGCCCGGGCTGACATGGCTAGTCGTAAACCCAAAGCGGCGCAGACTTACAGGGACAGGCATCCATGACCCAGCATCGAACGTGTCGGTCATCAGCGAGTGAATCCAGGCTGTAGCACTGGGCTAGCAGGACTCCGGTGAACCGGGCTGTAGCGGGCTAACAGGACTCCGGTATTCACCGCGTGACATTTCCCCGAAGGGACAGACACAGGAACGAAGAAGGACACATGCCGGCCAGCCTAAGTGTTCCGAAGCAGTAGCAAGCTACCATGGCTCGGTGGAAACACTAGGAGACATTTGCCGGTAAGAGAGGCTACTAAAGATAAACAACTAGATGGTCAGATCCCACACATACCAAGCATTTCAATAACATACACACAATATGCTCGATATGTGCAAATACAACATGGCATCACAACATGACTCTACGACTCAAGTATTTATTCCATAGGCTCCGAGGAGCGAGATATTACAAACAGGGGTCTCACGACCCAACATTCAGAGCATACAAGTCAAAGCACAAACGGAAGCTATCATGTCTGAGTACAGACATCTATAAATGAAAAAGGCCGAGAAGCCTGACTATCTATCAGATCCTGCCGAGGGCACAAGATCGTAGCTGAGGTATCAAGCTAAACGTCGAAGTCCACGCGAAACTACTAGTGAGACCGAAGTCTCTCTGCAAAACATAAAATAGGCAAACGTGAGTACAAATGTACCCAGCAAGACTTACAACAGATCTATCTACGCATGCATCATTATCAACAAAGGGATGGTGGGGCTTAACTGCAGCAAGCCAGCTTTGACTCGGTGGCTATCCTGAACTACGACTGCGAGTAACTTTTTTGAGGTGGCGCACACGAGTCCACATATTCACCATATCAATACACCACTATGGATCCGCTCCCGTCTCCCTACGAGAACGCCATCCATAGCACTCACGCTTATCTTGCGTATTTTAGAGTATCCACTTTCACTTGTCTATGAACTGATATAAGCAACCCAGAAGTCCTTTTCCGCGGACACGGCTATTCGAATAGATTAGGTTAACCCTGCAGGGGTGTACTTCTTCACACACGCTCTCACCACTTACCGTCGTTTACACGACATGTACTCGGCAACCTTCAAGCGGAAGCCCAACGTGGGTGTCGGCCACGACCTACCTAATCACCTAAGTCTCTAGTCCAGGTTTATCGCCTATTCGGGTTCCATCCATGAGGAGATCCGGCCGGAGTTTCGCTCACAGCCCCAAACGATGTGAACAGGGTTCCCGAGACACCAAACGGGCGCCCG
>NC_041392.1:481311606-481315789 GCF_002162155.2 Triticum dicoccoides | reverse complement strand
GGGGGAGATGGGCCAGGTAAGTGGCCTGGGTGGCTGCAGGTAATGTTTCTCTCTCTCTTCTATAATTCTGTTCTGTTTTATCTTTTCTATTTTCTGCAATTTGTTTTTGATTTGATTTAAAATATCAAATCATTTTATAAAATCCTGGAAACAATTATGGGTGCTTTCTGAATTATTCCAGTGACCCTTATCAATTTCCAACATTTATTTGAGCATTTAAATTATTAATAGTATTTAAATGCCCAAAGTCAAATACAATATGATTTAATTCAAAAATCCAAAAATGACCTAAGGATATATTCATCATTTTTGGCAGTGGTTTCCACCTTAACCAGAAATCATGAACTTTTCTTAGGGGCCTTTTTGGGTTTATTGAAAAGATTTTAACTCACCCTAGTTGAGTTGATTCAATGCTAGGGTTTGAACATCCCCATTTCAATTTTAGGCAAAATTTAAACATGATGCATCACCAAAGGCTAGTACTAGTGCAATGCCAGAAGCTAGGGATGTGACAACTCACCCCCACTAAACAAGAATCTCGTCTCGAGATTCAAGCGTAGGGTAAGGTGAAAGGTAAACGCAAACTAGTACAATCTTCACGATCCAGGGTGCACTTCAGTTGAACGTTGATTCATTCACCATCATTGTCTTGATGTCTTGTTCTGAGAAATCCTGCCAACATGACATGGAGGGAAGAAGGAGACTCTAGAAGGGTCGATCTTCTTGAAGATCGAACAACTCACGGAATGAGACATAGGACCATCTCTCGGGTTGAGACACGAGATACACATCAAGAGGGGTGGAAAGAAACGGATGACGAAGGTTCACTAGATGGACAACAATTCCACACTTAAGAAGGTGGTAATCGGTTGTCAACGTAGCGAGGAGTTGAGTTGCCATGATACCACAACGAGACACCTTCGAAACCGTGACTCGTAAATATCTCCCCTTAAGTGGCAAAAGAATTACCTTTGATTCAGAGATCATTGAAACTCTTTATACCAGCTTAAGGAAAATCATAATCGATCATTTAGAGGGGTTCGGTAGAATGGCATACTCAAACTTGGATGATGTGGATTACCTTGTTGAAGACAACGTAATGGATGAATTTTGCTTATCATCGGAAATGGAAGAGACCCATGGTAGAATGGCACATTGGCGGTGCAAGCTGGGAACAAAATGCAAATGCTGGGAATGATTCTGGTAACTGGGGAAGAACTCAACAATAGAGAGTGAATTCACTGTTGGAGTGGTTATAGCATAACCGAGGAAATCTGGGGCAATCCCAGCTAGTGCCGATGATAAGACGTAGCGCTTGTGCGTGCTCTCAAGAACTTGAGCATTTCCACAATCATCAAGGTTTTATCAACAACCGCGTCAAGGGTGCTGACAACACAACATACTACCATGATGAATAGCGATGGACGATGCAGATGCGAAGGAGGATAACACTTTCTCATATTTCACCTTAGCGAGGCCAAGCAAATAAAATCTGGATGATCGACCGAGAGACATTTAGCACTCCGCTTCTAATGTTCTCCTTGATGTGCTAGTATAACCCATTCATAGATATGGTTTGATATCTAAAACATCAAGTAAAAGGACGGACTTCGGGAACACAAAAATCCATAGGGGCAACTAGGGAGTAAATCCTACGAAATCCCTATGGGGGGGGTGGCCAACTTCCTCAAACAAGATACTATAATAATAGGTCTACCGGATGGGTGGGTTGGCCACGACATCCACCTTACCGGTTATCGAGAGACCAATATTATAGTTCTTAGGGAAATGTTCCAACCATCATATCTGCCTGAGATTCAGCTCTGGTTGGTGTTAGGATATTCCAGGCTCATCGAGTCTTGGGAAGAAAAATGAAAGTTTGCAACACAAATCGACGAGATGACGTTGCGGGATTCTCGGGAGATGAACTACGATAGCAAGCTCCAAAACATGAGCTGGTTCTGCTACAAACATGTGAACACGTTGTCCCAGACAAGCATGACCACGTGGTAGTCTTATAATAAAACACTACCGAGTTCAGGAGGGGGAACCATCAACGAGGGTATCGAAGTTCTTTCATAAGTCCGGATTAGCTCTTATGAAGGAACTCCTTCTCCTTGAACAAATCAATCAGTGGCTTGGTGTGCTCGGGACACCTATGGAATGGAGGTTGCAAGTCTCCGAACCACAGAATACTTCGCACATATGCATAACTGATTTGGGATGATTCCAGAGGAAGCAAAACTAACTTTCTCAAATTCACGGCGGCAACTTTCACCAAATGCACGTGTATAAGAGGAAGTCACTACCTTCATCCAAACATATGCTTCATGAGCTAGCATGAACAAATGCTTTCAAAAGTTTCCAACACTAGCTTAATGTTCAGCAAAATTATGGAGAAGACAAGGATGTTGTCAATGGGCACAACAACAATTCATCTGGGTTTCCTTTTAAAAGGAATTCCATAGTTAAGTGAACAAGTGATAGCATTGGTCAGACCCAAAAGATATAATGGTGTATGCTCGAGGGATCAACCACGAATAAGACAACATTACGAGCATCGTTGGTACTGATTTGATTTGACGATAGCCCACACTCAAATCAAAGGATTGATAAGACAATAGGTCCAACAACTGATCACAAGGACCAATCGATGAATATATCATCTTTCTTCAACACACACTACACAAGAATATCCCTTTGGAATGAACTAAGTCAGACAAGATTTTATCTTCCAACTCTCCAAGTTGTTGTCTAGCTTAACCAACTAGCTCAGGGATATCTAACACCGATTCTTGGAGAGAAGGTGGTTCACAAGAAAACAACTTGATCACGAACTCAACATAGCGGTCAGGTGACAACCCGGTAACACCTCCAAGAAGATATTTGGAAAGTCACGAACCACCGGTATGTTACTAAGCTCGAGAACAATCTTGCTTTTCAGGGCAAGATGATATGATCAAATGAGTGAGGACTTGACAAGATCCTAACTCATCAATCGAAGGGTGCACCAAAATAAGGACTAGGTAGCACGATCAATCTTAGAAGGATGATTCAAAAACCAACACGCTAAGAATGAAATTATTACCCTTTAACTACCAAGCAACGAGGTTGCTGGGAGTATTGGTTTCACACATCACAATTCATTTGTCGATATTCCGGTTGCATCAACACGAGGGCCGAGGAATGACTAATGATGGTGAGAAGTATCACTGTACCAAGAGTTCATAGGATGGTGTGCAATTCCTATAACAATCCCGATATAAAGATGGTAATACTCCAAGGTAGAACAGAACAAAAGCTGGATTAGCAATTTGATCTGCGGAGCACAACTTCTTTGACCCAATCCTGGATATGGAAGAGGTACTGGAGTTTGTTTCTCCTAGTCATTCTGTGATAGAATGGCTTGACGGACCACAAGAGTAATAGGCATCGATAAACGAACGCACGCATACTCTTGACTATCAATTGATAGACGAGGGTCAGAATGCAACTAAAGAGAACAACTCAAAGGAACATATAATTTTCTGAGTTGTGGATGCATAGATTAGTATGTCGAACCAAGTTCAACATATTTCTTCCGGATAACCCATGCAGAAAGGTAGAACTGGCAGAGTCACGATTTATGAATGGAGAACTCCTCAAGAATAATCCTGTTGTGATATTTCAGTTCAACGAGGAACTTCTGCCATAAGTAGTTCATAGTATTTGGAAGAAGGAAGTACCATGAACTTCGAGGACTATCGCAAAGTTACTAATATCCTAAAGGCACTAGCAATTACTATCAACATGAAGTAGGTAGAGTGAATCTCGGGTTCAGAACCCAGGAGTAGAATACCTACTACTAAGTAGCATCACGGGATGCTTCCGAGGATAAAGGCCAGAATCTTCACACTAGGACACAAATCATGGCTAGACCACTAGATGATCCCCTAAGCACTTAGGGTCATAATAATAATTCCAACATATATGTCGAGGCAATAATTACCTCAACACACCGATTAGTGTGGTTAATCTGGCCCATGGGAACATCGGAAACAGAAGGAAGGGATTTGCAAATGCATCGGACTATTTAGAAACCTGGGATGACTCGGACAACATAACGGCTATAATTGCTCAAAAAGATTTGAGACAATCACAAAAATGGTGGCATAACCACTCAGAAGCACAATATCAAGGTTCC
>NC_041392.1:481287418-481307348 GCF_002162155.2 Triticum dicoccoides | reverse complement strand
GGGGGAGATGGGCCAGGTAAGTGGCCTGGGTGGCTGCAGGTAATGTTTCTCTCTCTCTTCTATAATTCTGTTCTGTTTTATCTTTTCTATTTTCTGCAATTTGTTTTTGATTTGATTTAAAATATCAAATCATTTTATAAAATCCTGGAAACAATTATGGGTGCTTTCTGAATTATTCCAGTGACCCTTATCAATTTCCAACATTTATTTGAGCATTTAAATTATTAATAGTATTTAAATGCCCAAAGTCAAATACAATATGATTTAATTCAAAAATCCAAAAATGACCTAAGGATATATTCATCATTTTTGGCAGTGGTTTCCACCTTAACCAGAAATCATGAACTTTTCTTAGGGGCCTTTTTGGGTTTATTGAAAAGATTTTAACTCACCCTAGTTGAGTTGATTCAATGCTAGGGTTTGAACATCCCCATTTCAATTTTAGGCAAAATTTAAACATGATGCATCACCAAAGGCTAGTACTAGTGCAATGCCAGAAGCTAGGGATGTGACAAAATGATAGTTACCTCTGCTTCCCCGGCCTGACTGGCCCCAGTGTCATCCTGGTAAGGATCATTGTCAATAATATTTTTAGAAAATTGGCCAAGGGAATCAAGGGCTACCTCGGAGTCATACGAATCATCAAGCTTCATTAAATCTTCAGCAGTAGTTTTCTTCTTTTTCTTTGATATCTGGGTCGTCTTCTTCGTGTTCATAGCGGCGGCTTTCGCCTTCTTGGCAGCTTCATGGTCATATTTCACCTTCCAGAAGTCAGAATTTGCCTGTAAAGACAAGAAGAAAGATCAGTATTAAGTACTGATAGCTGGGCAAAACACAAAGAAAAAGAGATATACTTACTTCTGGCACTGGATTAATCTTGCAGAAGGGACTTAACCCCACAAATCGTACTTCCCATTTACCAAAAGGTTTGACATCGAAACAATGTCTTCTTCGGTGAGTTCAACTGGGCTGTGACGAAGAGGGTGGTCCGGGATTCCATCATATTCATACATCAGTTGAGATCGACGACTTAATGGGATAACCCACCATGAGATCCAGCAACGGGTCAGATCTACTCCAGTTAGACCATTACCCAACAAGCCATTGATTCTTCTAATGGAGGGAAGAAGCTTTCTACGCTCAGCAATGGTAAGCTTATCCGGAAGGGTGAACTTGGAGTCAAGACGACTAGGGCGGTAACCCGGCAGAGGCTTCTCGTTTGCTGGAGAAGTATCCTGACAATAAAACCACGTTTGGTTCCAGTCTTTTGGGTGGCTCGGTAAGATGATGAGAGGAAAAACAGCACCCTGGCGGTGCTGAATCGAGATGCCTCCAAGTTCTAAGCTAGAACCGTTGGTGCATTCATTCTGGCGATTCAGATAAAAGTACTCTCTAAACAGCTCTACGGTGGGCTCTTGCTAAAGATATGCCTCACAGAGCACTTGGAAGTTACAAATGTTGGCAATAGAGTTGGGTCCAAGGTCTTGAGGATGGAGTTTGAAAAAATGAAGGACCTCTCTGAAGAATTTTGAACCGGGTGGTGAAAATCCACGGTTCATGTGGTCAGTGAAGATAATCACTTCTCGGTCTTTTGGATTGGGACGTTCTTCCTCCGGGTCAGGAGCATGATAAGACATGACATTCTTTGAAGGCAGAAATCCAACGATGAAGAACTCTTTTAACCGTTCCTTAGTTACGGATGAAGGGACCCAGTTATAGATGGTGGGTGACTTCGACGGCATGATGTGCAATGAACTGAAAAATAAATAATAATATGTCGGTTCAGTCTATGGTCAATTATAAAGCAAGTAATGGCGGTTTAACTATGGGCTAATGGCATATAAGGAAAAGAAAACCGGAGTGGTAAGCCGCCATGACTACAGATTTTCTCAGAAGGCAGAATTCAGTTAAGTGTTGGCATAAACAAGTTTCACCAAGTTATTATTATCATTTTGGATCAAACGGCTGTTTCAAAAAAGGGAAATATTCTAGACCTAAAAACATAGTACAAAGGAGTTCGTCGACTATAACGAAGCAACTATACAGGTAAAAGGGATCTACTGATATCAAAAACGAATGCCAAACAGCTACCGCACGAGTTATATCTCTTTTCTGGATCAAAAGAAGTTGCGGAGAAGATCTACAAGATGGCCCGTGATGAACAGATGAAGAACACTGAAGAACTCATGAACCTAGAAACAGATCTAGGTGCATGAGAGAGAAGAAAGCTTACAAGAAGCAGGCCTGCCGCGAAGGGTCGCCGCGTTCTCTGGACAAACTCAGGGTGATGCAGTGGCCAAGCTTGACGATGAAGATGAGGGTTGCGGCGAGGGCGGAGCTCAAGCAGCGACGGAGGTTGCGAGAGGAAGAAGATGAGGAAGAAAGGAGAATGAGAAAGACCTAAGTTATGCCTATTTATAAGGGAATGCGCGAACAAACGGGCGCGAAAATCAAGGAGACCCAGTAATGATTATCCAACTGAATAGACGCCTCGATTCTCGGAAGGCATTAAAAATGAAAGATCCGTTGGAAGATGACGTCATGAAAGTTTTTTGTGTTTCAAAAAGATGACGTCACGGCGGGTTAAGGAAGTTTTCAGACAAAGGATGGATTCTGCTTAAGTACTGAACATTGACAAAGAACAAAGTTCAAAGTCAACCTAGGGCCTAATGTTGGGGATATTACTATCAGCTAAAACCCGCCCAGGAGGGGCCAGGTTAGCCTTAATGGCGGGTTACGTAAGAAGCCCAATATACAGTCAAGATGATAGTTTATTAGTATATACAGAAAGCCCAAAGGCCTCGGCCCGGCTTAAGGCCCGTTATTGTAAACCGCCATATGGGCGGAAAGACTTGTAAAGAAAGGCATGTAAAGGAGGTCACCGAGCCGGACACGATTATGAGCCGGCCGGGACTCTATAAGCCACCAGGCGTCAACCCGTGTATATAAGGGGACGACCCAGTGGCGGCTTGCGGCAAGAAACAATCGAGTCGATCACCAAGCCGGCGAGTTGAGCCACTTGGAGATTGAAACCTCAGCAATACCAATCCCAACTAGACGTAGGCTTTTACCTTCATCATAAGGGGCCGAACTAGTATAAAACCCTCTCTCGTGTCCTTTGTCCCGATTAACCCCTTTAAGCTTCCTAGTGCGATGGCCCTACGACTAAGTCCTTGCTCTAGGACATCTGCCATGATAATTCCACGACAAGAGGTGAATAATATTTTGAGCGGTATACTTTCATTGTCAACATCACAACCAAGAGATGGCGATATCTTCCATGCTACACACATTATAGGCAGTTCCCAAACAGAATGGTAAAGTTTATACTCCCCCTTCCACCACAAGCATCAATCCATGGCTTGCTCGAAACAACGAGTGCCTCCAACTAACAAGTGTCCCAGGGGGAGTTTTGTTTGCAATTATTTTGATTTAGTTTGCATAAAGCATGGGACTGGGCATCCCGGTGACCAGCCATTTATCTCGTGAGTGAGGAGCGGTGTCCACTCCTCTTGAGAATAACCCGCCTAACATGGAAGATGCGGACAACCCTAGTTGATACATGAGCTATTCGAGCATACAAAACATGATATTTATTTGAAGGTTTAGAGTTTGGCACATACACATTTACTTGGAACGACATGTATATACCGTATATAGGTAGGTATAGTGGACTCATGTGGAATAACTTTGGGGTTTAAGGGATTGGATGCACAAGCAGTATTCTCGCCTAGTACAGGTGAAGGCTAGCAAAAGACTGGGAAGCGACCAGCTAGAGAGCGACAACGGTCATGAACATGCATTAAAATTAATCAACACTGAATGCAAGCATGAGTAGGATATAATCCACCATGAACATAAATATCATGGAGGCTATGTTGATTTTGTTTCAACTACATGCGTGAACATGTGCCAAGTCAAGTCACTTAAATCATTCAGAGGAGGATACCACCCTATCATACCACATCATAACCATTTTAATAGCATGTTGGCACGCAAGGTAAACCATTATAACTCATAGCTAATCAAGCATGGCACAAGAAACTATGACCGCTAGTTGTCATTGCAAACATGTTTATTCATAATAGGCTGAATCAGGAACAATGAACTAATCATATTTACAAAACAAAAGAGGTCGAGTTCATACCAGCTCTTCTCATCTCAGCCAGTCCATATATATCATAATTGCCCTTCACTTGCATGACCGAACAATGTGAATAATAATAATAGTGCACGTGCATTGGACTAAGCTGGAATCTGCAGGCATTCAATAAACAGGAGAAGACAAGGCAATATGGGCTCTTTTGTCAGATCAACAATAATGCATATAAGAGCCACTTCAACAATTTAATTATGGTCTTCTCCTATCGACCCCCAAAGAAAAGAAAAGAAATAAAACTATTTACATGGGAAAGCTCCCAACAAGCAAAAGAAGAACATAAAATCTTTTTGGGTTTTCTTTTTAATTACTATTACAAGCATGGAAGGTAAACTAATTAAAAGCTACAACTATTTTTTTTGGTTTTTTTAAGGTTTATTAAACACACAAGAAGAAAGCATAAAAAGGAAAATAAACTAGCATGGATGATACAATGAAAAAGTATGAGCACCGACATCTAGCAATGAGTGTGTGAGCATAAATGTAATGTCGGTGAGAAATACGTACTCCCCCAAGCTT
Source organism: Triticum dicoccoides (assembly GCF_002162155.2). Taxonomy (NCBI): domain Eukaryota; kingdom Viridiplantae; phylum Streptophyta; class Magnoliopsida; order Poales; family Poaceae; genus Triticum; species Triticum dicoccoides. Next base: position 481,302,670 of record NC_041392.1, on the reverse strand, counting down.
AGGCTTTTGGCCTAAGTTGGTCTATGGCCACGGCTGGCCTGGCGGATATCCATAATAATAGTTTGGGTTGTATTGTGATGCCGAAGAGGAAGACTCCGATTGCCACTGACTGACAATCATCTCCGGATCCCACTGATAATTAGACTGTCGTGAAGGATCAAATTGTGGTTCCGGCTCTGGCTCCTCTGCTGGTGCAGGGTTCCGGTAGTGGTGGATAGCCGTCGACGGAACAAGGTACGTGCCTACAGTCAAATCAAACAAAGAAGGAGCAGGCAAGGTAATAGTCCCAGGATGATGTTTACTAAAGAACAATTGATATTTAAGCTCTCCTTCCCTATTCTTAACAACAAAATCATGTGCTACCATACTTTTGTAATCTAAATAAACACGAGGCAGCACCTTTTATTCCTTCTCATAATGCCTAATAGGTATGTTAAAATGTGCAGCTAGGCGTGTAGCATAGATGCCTCCAAAGATGGGGCCCTTGGTACGGTTCAGACTTAACCGTTTCGCAATAATGCCGCCCATACTAAAAGAGTTATCACCGTATAAACCATGGTGCAAAATAATAATATCAGGGATACTCAGGTTTCCACAGTTTCCGCGACCAATTAAGCAAAGACTAGCAAATAATGCAAAGTAGCGTAAAACAGGAAAATGTACGCTAGTGATTCGTGCATCGGAAACCTTCCTTGTTTCCCCTACAGTGATAGTATCGATAAATCCATCCACATCATCACGATGTGGTTCTTCTGTCTTGCCCTCAAAAGGGACTAAACAGATCCGACAAAAATCATAAAGTGGCTTCTCCTTATGCTCATCATATAAATGAAACTCCACCGTAGGTGGTGAGTTCCTAGAATGGAAATGAAAGTTTTGCACAAAGGTATTTGTGAGCAAGAGATACTGATCGCATTGGTCGTGGAGGAAAGCGGTAAGGCCTGCAGTCTGAGCCAATTCATGAAAATCTTCATAAATCCTGGCCGCTCTTAAGAAATCCTCAGAAGTCCATTCACACGCCCGAACCTCCGCGGTGCGAGGCAGATTATACTTAGGCTTTGGTGCCTTTTCCTTCGAGCTTTGGCTCGATGAGCCCCTCAAGAGTCTCCTCATCATTTTCTGAAAAATTCTGAAATTTTTAGTAACTTCAAAATAAAAGTAAACCAAACTCAATAATATTGATAGTAACTACTCTTACAAGTGCCTAGGGCCTATATCATGCATCAAAACTACTTTTGACCATATAAATTTGACATGCAAGCTCAAGAATAGGGCCACCTAAGCAGCAAAAATTTGCAATGAATAAAGCACTAGAAAAAAACTAATTGTACCAATGGAGGAGTCACATACCAAGGAACAATCTCCCCAAGCAGTTTTGTGAGAGGTGCTTTGAGCAAGGAGATCGAAAATGGCAGCAAAACGAGCTTAGACTCGGGTTTGAGCTGGTTATTCGTATTTGGGGGAGGAAGAAGGAGTGTATGGTTGAAAGGATAAGTGGAGGAGGGCCACCGTGGGCCCACGAGGCATGGCGGCATGCCCTAGAGGGGTGGGCGCGCCCTCCACCCTCGTGGGCAGGTAATTGGCCCCCCTGGTGTGTTCTCAGTTCCATAAATCCTCAAATATTCTAGAAAAAATCATATTTAATTTTCAGGGCATTTGGAGAACTTTTATTTTCAGGTATTTTTATATTGCATGGATAATCAGATAATAGACATAAAAATATTTATTTTTAATTTATTTAATATAAATAACAGAAAGTAAAAGTGGGGTACAGAAGGTTGTGCCTTCTAGTTTCATCCATCTCATGATCATCAAAAGGAATCCACTAACAAGGTTGATCAAGTCTTGTTAACGAACTCATTCTGAATAACATGGAACCGGAGAAATTTCGAATAACACTATGTTACCTCAACGTGGATATGCACATCCCCAATAACAAGAATGTCATATTTCTTCTTGACAGTAGGAAGAGGAAATTCAAAACCTCCAAATATAATCGATGGAATTTTTCCAATAGAGTTGATACTATGAACTTGAGGTTGTTTCCTCGGAAAGTGTACCATATGCTCATTACCATTGACATGAAAAGTGACATTGCCTTTAGTGCAATCAATAACAGCCTCTGCAGTATTCAAAAAGGGTCTTCCAAGAATAATAGACATACTATAGTCCTCGGGAATATCAAGAATAACAAAGTCCGTTAAAATAGTAACGTTTGCAACTACAACAGACACATCCACACAAATACCGACAGGTATAGCAGTTGATTTATCAGCCATTTGCAGAGATATTTCAGTGGGTGTCAACTTATTCAAATCAAGTCTACGATATAAAGAGACGGGCATAACAGTAACACCGGCTCCAAGATCACATAAAGCAGTTTTAACATAATTTCTTTTAATAGAGCATGGTATAGTGGGTACTCCTCGATCTCCAAGTTTCTTTGGTATTCCACCCTTAAAAGTATAATTAGCAAGCATGGTGGAAATTTCAGCTTCCGGTATCTTTCTTTTATTTGTAATAATATCTTTCATATACTTATCATAAGGATTGGTTTTAAGCATATCAGTTAATCGCATACGCAAAAACATAGGTCTAATCATTTCAGCAAAGCGCTCAAAATCCTCATCATCCTTTTTCTTGGATGGGTTGGGAGGAAAGGGCATGGGTTTCTGAACCCAAGGCTCTCTTTCTTTACCGTGTTTCCTAGCAACAAAGTCTTTCTTATCATAACGTTGATTCTTTGATTGTGGGTTATCAAGATCAACAACAGGTTCAATTTCTATATCATTATCATTACTAGGTTGGGCATCATTATGAGCATTATCATTAGTTTTAGTTTCATTACCAGGTTGTGTTTCAGCATAAGAAATAGAAATATCATTTGGATTCTTAGGTGTTTCAACAATAGGATCACTAGAAGCATGCAAAGTCCTATCATTTTTCTTTTTCTTCTTTTTAGAAGAACTAGGTGCATCTAAATTATTTCTCTAAGAATCTTGCTCAATTCTCTTAGGGTGGCCTTCAGGATACAAAGGTTCCTGAGTCATCCTACCACCTCTAGTCGTAACTCTAACAACATTATCATTATTCTTATTATCAAATTCATTGAGAAAATCATTTTGAGCTTTAAGTACTTGTTCTACTTGAGTGGTAACCATAGAAGCATGTTTACTAATAAGTTTAAGTTCACCTTTGACATTAGCCATATAATCACCCAAGTGTCCAAGCATATTTGAATTGTATTTTAATTGTCTACCAAAATAAGCATTAAAATCTTCTTGCTTAGCCATAAATTTATCAAACTCATCTAAGCATGGGCTAGCAATTTTAGTAAATGGGATTACAGCTTTATCATATCTATAGAGAGAATTTACCTTTACTACCCGTGTCGGGTTATCAAGACCATGTGTTTCTTCAATAGGTAAAGGATTTGGATTATATGCTTCAACAGGCGGTAAATTAAGACCATGTATCTCTTCAATAGGAGGTAAATTCTTAACATCTTCAGCTTTAATACCCTTTTCTTTCATAGATTTCTTTGCCTCTTGCATATCTTCAGGACTGTGAAATAGAATACCCCTCTTCTTCGGAGTTGGTTTAGGAATAGGCTTAGGAATTGGCTCTGGAGGTGTCCAATTATTTTCATTTTTCAACATATTATTTAATAGAATTTCAGCTTCATCCGGTGTTCTTTCCCTGAAAACACAACTAGCACAACTATCCAGGTAGTCTCTGGAGGCATCGGTTAGTCCATTATAAAAGATATCAAGTATTTCATTTTTCTTAAGAGGATGATCAGGCAAAGCATTAAGTAATTAGAGAAGCCTCCCCCAAGCTTGTGGGAGACTCTCTTCTTCAATTTGCACAAAATTATATATTTCCCTTAAAGCAGCTTGTTTCTTATGAGGAGGGAAATATTTAGCAGAGAAGTAATAAATCATATCCTGGGGACTATGCACACAACCAGGATCAAGAGAATCAAACCATATCTTAGCATCACCCTTTAATGAGAACGGAAATATTTTAAGGATGTAAAAGTAGCGAGTTCTCTCATCTTTAGTGAACAGGGTAGCTACATCATTTAGTTTAGTAAGATGTGCCACAACAGTTTCAGATTCATAACCATGAAAAGGATCAGATTAAACCAAAGTAATTATATCAGGATCAACAGAGAATTCATAATCCTTATCAGTAACAAAGATAGGTGAAGTAACAAAAGCAAGGTCAGGTTTCATTCTAGCATTTAGAGATTTCTTACTCCATTTAGCTAATAATTTTTTAAGTTCAGTTTTATTTCTGCAAGCTAAAATGGCTAAAGAAGCATCTTGATAAAAAACATAACCCTTAGGAATGGCAAGTGGTTCTTCATCATCACTTTCATCAGTATCATCAGATTCAATATTTTCAATTTCTCTAGCCCTAGCAAGTTGTTCATCAAGAAAATCACTAAGTGGCATAGTAGTATCAGGCATAGAGGTAGTTTCATCATAAGTATCATGCATAACAGAAGTGGCATCATCAATAACATGCGACATATCAGAACGAATAGAAGAAGCAGGTGTAGGTGTTGCAAACTTACTCATAACAGAAGGTGAATCAAGTGCAGAGCTAGATGGCAGTTCCTTACCTCCCCTCTTAGTTGAGGGATAGATCTTGGGTTTTGGATCTCTCAAGTTCTTCATAATGATAAGCAGATATATATCCCAAGTGACTCAAAGAATAGAGATATGCTCCACGGCAACGGCGCCAAAAAATAGTCTTGATAACCCACAAGTATAGGGGATCTCAACGGTTTTCGAGGGTAGAGTATTCAACCCAAATTTATTGATTCGACACAAGGGGAGCCAAAGAATATTCTCAAGTATTAGCAGCTGAGTTGTCAATTCAACCACACCTGGAAACTTAATATCTGCAGCAAAGTGTTTAGTAGCAAAGTAATATGATAGTGGTGATAACAGTAGCAAAAGGTAACGGTTGTAAAAGTAATGTTTTTGGTATTTTGAAGTGATGATAGCAATAGCAACGGGAAAGTAAATAAGCGAAGAACAATATGTGGAAAGCTCATAGGCAATGGATCGGTGATGGAGAATTATGCCGGATGCGGTTCATCATGTAACAGTCATAACCTAGGGTGACACAGAACTAGCTCTAGTTCATTGATATAATGTAGGCATGTATTCCGAAAATAGTCATACGTGCTTATGGAAAAGAACTTGCATGACATCTTTTGTCCTACCCTCCCGTGGCAGCGGGGTCCTTACAGAAACTAAGGGATATTAAGGCCTCCTTTTAATAGAGAACCAGAACAAAGCATTAACACATAGTGAATACATGAACTCCTCAAACTATAGTCATCACCGGTAAGTATCCCGATTATTGCCACTTCGGGGTTAACGAATCATAACACATAACAGGTGACTATAGACTTGCAATATAGGATCAAGAACACTCATATATTGATGAAAACATAATAGGTTCACATCTGAAATCATGGCACTCAGGCCCTAGTGACAAGCATTAAGCATAGCAAAGTCATAGCAACATCAATCTCAGAACATAGTGGACACTAGGGATCAAACCCTAACAAAACTAACTCGATTACATGATAGATCCCATCCAACCCATCACCGTCCAGCAAGCCTACGATGGAATTACTCACGCACGATGGTGAGCATCATGAAATTGGTGATGGAGGATGGTTGATGATGACGATGGCGATGGATTCCCCTCTCCCGAGCCCCGAACGGACTCCATATCAGCCCTCCCGAGAGGTTTTAGGGCTTGGTGGCGGCTCCGTATCGTAAAACATGATGATTTCTTCTCTCTCATTTTTTTCTCATGAAAACTCAATATATGGAGGTGGAGTTGGAGTCGGAGACGCAACCGGGGGCCCACGAGGTAGGGGGCGCGCCCTGGGGGGCAGGCGCGCCCCCACCCTCGTGGCAAGGTGGTGGCCCCCCTGGCCTTCATCTTTGGCAGGTATTATTCTTATTTTCTGAAAAGTGTCTCCGTGAAGTTTCAGGTCATTCCAATAATGTTTGCTCCTGCACATAAATAACACCATGGTAATTCTGCTGAAAACAACGTCAGTCCGGGTTAGTTCCATTCAAATCATGCAAGTTAGAGTCCAAAACAAGGGAAAAGTGTTTGGAAAAGTAGATACGTTGGAGACGTGTCAATCATCATGTGATTAACACCCATAGTTCACATCGCCATGTGACCAACACCCAAAGGGTTTACTAGATTCAGTAATCTAGTTCACATTGCTATGTGATTAACACCCAAAGAGTACTAAGGTGTGATCATGTTTTGCTTGTGAGAGAATCTTAGTCAATGGATCTTTCACATTCAGATCCGTTATGTATTTTGAAAATTTCTATGTCTACAATGCTCTGCACGGAGCTACTTTAGCTAATTTCTCCCACTTTTAATATATATCCAGATTGAGACTTAGAGTCATCTGGATCAGTGTCAAAAATTGCATCGACGAAACCCTTTATGACGAACCTTTTGTCACCTCCATAATCGAGAAACATATCCCTGTTCCACTAAGGATAAGTTTGACCGTTGTCCAGTGATCTACTCCTAGATCACTATTGTACTCCCTTGCCAAACTCAGTGTAGGGTATACAATAGATCTGGTACACAGCATGACATACTTTATAGAACCTATGCCTGAGGCATAGGGAATTATTTTCATTCTCTTTCTATCTTCTGCCGTGGTCGGGCTTTGAGTCTTACTCAACTTCACACCTTGCAACACAGGCAAGAACTCTTTCTTTGACTGTTCCATTTTGAACTAATTCAAAATCTTGTCAAGGTACATACTCATTAAAAATATTTATCAAGCGTCTTCGTCTATCTCTATAGATCTTGATGCTCAACATGTAAGCAGCTTCACCGAGGTCTTTCTTTGAAGAACTCCTTTCAAATACTCCTTTATGCTTTCTATGGAATTCTACATCATTTCTGATCAACAATATGTCATTTACATATATTTATCAGAAAGTCTGTAGTGCTCCCACTCACTTTCTTGTAAATACAGGCTTCACCGCAAGTCTTTATAAAAATATATGCTTTAATCAACTCATCAAAGCGTATATTCCAACTCCGAGATGCTTGCACCAGTCCACAGATGGATCACTGGAGCTTGCACATTTTGTTAGCACCTTTAGGATTGACAAAACCTTCTGGTTGCATCATATACAACTTTTTTTAATAAATCCATTAAGGATTGCAGTTTTGTTATCCATTTGCCAGATTTCATAAAATGCGGCAATTGCTAACATGATTCAGACAGACTTTAAGCATCGATACAAGTGAGAAAACATCATCGTAGTCAACACCTTGAACTTTATCAAAACTTTTTTCTGACAAGTCTAGCTTTGTAGATAGTAACACTACTATCAGCGTCTGTCTTCCTCTTGAAGATCCATTTATTTTCTATGGCTTGCCGATCATCGGGCAAGTCAACCAAAGTCCACACTTTGTTCTCATACATGGATCCCATCTCAGATTTCATGGCCTCAAACCATTTTGCGGAATCTGGGCTCATCATCGCTTCCTCATAGTTCGTAGGTTCGTCATGGTCAAGTAACATGACCTCCACAACAGGATTACCGTACCACTCTGGTGCGGATCTTACTCTGGTTGACCTACGAGGTTCGGTAGTAACTTGATCTGAAGTAACATGATCATCATCATTAGCTTCCTCACTAATTGGTGTAGGAGTCACAGGAACAGATTTCTGTGATGAACTACTTTCCAATAAGGGAGCAGGTACAGTTACCTCATCAAGTTCTACTTTCCTCCCACTCACTTCTTTCGAGAGAAACTCCTTGTCTACAAACGATCCATTCTTAGCAATGAATATCTTGCCTTCGGATCTGTGATAGAAGGTGTACCCAACTGTCTCCTTTGGGTATCCTATGAAGACACATTTCTCCGATTCGGGTTTGAGCTTGTCAGGATGAAACTTTTTCACATAAGCATCACAACCCCAAACTTTAAGAAACGACAACTTTGGTTTCTTGCCAAACCACAGTTCATATGGTGTCGTCTCAACGGATTTTGATGGTGCCCTTTTTAACGTGAATGCAGTTGTCTCTAATGCATAACCCCAAAATGATAGTGGTAAATCGGTAAGAAACATCATAGATTGCACCATATCTAATAAAGTATGGTTACGATGTTCGGACACACCATTACGCTGTGGTGTTCCATGTGGCGTGAGTTGCGAAACTATTCCGCATTGTTTCAAATGAAGACCAAACTCGTAACTCAAATATTCTCCTCCACGATCAGATTGTAGAAACTTTATTTTCTTGTTACGATGATTTTCTACTTCACTCTAAAATTATATGAACTTTTCAAATGTTTCAGACCTATGTTTCATCAAGTAGATATACCCATATCTGCTCAATTCATCTATGAAGGTCAGAAAATAATGATACCCACCGCGAGCCTCAACACTCATCGGATTGCATACATCAGTATATATTATTTCTAATAAGTCAGTTGCTCGGTCCATAGTTCTGGAGAACGGAGTCTTAGTCATCTTGCCCATGAGGCATGGTTCACAAGCATCAACTGATTCATAATCAAGTGATTCCAAATGTCCATCAGCATGGATTTTCTTCATGCGCTTTACACCAATATGACCTAAAACGGTAGTGCCACAAATAAGTTGCACTATCATTAATAGCTTTGCATCTTTTGGCTTCAATATTATGAATATGTGTATCACTACGATCGAGATCCAACAAACCATTTTCATTGGGTGTATGACCATAGAAGGTTTTATTCATGTAAACAGAACAACAATTATTCTCTAATTTAAATGAATAACTGTTTGCAATAAACATGATCAAATCATATTCATGCTCAACGCAAACACCAAATCACACTTATTTAGGTTCAACACTAATCCCGAAAGTATAGGGAGTGTGCGATGATGATCATATCAATCTTGGAACTACTTCCAACACACATCGTCACCTCGCCCCCGTTTCGAGTTACTACTCTTTAGCAACTGAACTAGTATCAAATACTTGAGGGGTTGCTATAAACACTATAAAGTACACATCAATAACATGTATATCAAATATACCTTTGTTCACTTTGCCATCCTTCTTATCCGCCAAATACTTGGGGCAGTTCCGCTTCCAGTGACCAGTCCCTTTGCAGTAGAAGCACTTAGTCTCAGGCTTAGGTCCAGACTTGGGTTTCTTCACTTGAGGAGCAACTTGCTTGCCATTCTTCCTGAAGTTCCCCTTCTTCCCTTTGCCCTTTTCTTGAAACTGGTCGTCTTGTCAACCATCAACACTTGACGCTCTTTCTTGATTTCTACCTTCGTCGATTTCAGCATCGTGAAGAGCTCGGGAATTACTTTCGTCATCCCTTCCATATTATAGTTCATCATGAAGTTCTAGTAACTTGGTGATAGTGACTAGAGAACTTTGTCAATTACTATCTTATCTGGAAGATTAACTCCCACGTGATTCAAGCAATTGTAGTACTTGGATAATCTGAGCACATGCTCACTGGTTGAGCTATTCTCCTCCATTTTATAGGCAAAGTACTGTCAGAGGTCTCATACCTCACGACACGGACATGAGTATGAAATACCAATTTCAACTCTTGGAACATCTTATATGCTCTGTGGTGTTCAAAACATTTTTTAAGTCCCGGTTCTAAGCCGTAAAGCATGGTGCACTAAACTATCAAGTAGTCATCATATCGAGCTTGCCAAATGTTCATAATGTCTGCATATGCTCCTGCAATTGGTCTATCACCTAGCGGTGCATCAAGGACATAATTCTTCCGTGCAGCAATGAGGATAATCCTCAGATCACGGATCCAATCCGCATCATTACTACAAATGTCTTTCAACTTAGTTTTCTCTAGGAACATATCAAAATAAACAGGGGAGCTATACGCGAGCTATTGATCTACAACATAGATATTCTAATACTACCAGGACTAAGTTCATGATAAAATTAAAGTTCAATTAATCATATTACTTAAGAACTCCCACTTAGATAGACATACCTCTAATCATCTAAGTGATCATGTGATCCAAATCAACTAAACCATGTCCGATCATCACGTGAGATGGAGTAGTTTTCAATGGTGAACATCACTATGTTGTTCATATCTTCTATATGATTCACGCTCGACCTTTCGGTCTCAGTGTTCCGAGGTCATATCTGCATATGCTAGGCTCGTCAAGTTTAACCCGAGTATTCTGCGGGTGCAAAAACTGGCTTGCACCCGTTGTAGATGAATGTAGAGCTTATCACACCCGATCAGCACGTGGTGTCTCGGCACGACGAACTTTGGCAACGGTGCATACTCAGGGAGAACACTTTTATCTTGAAATTTAGTGAGAGATCATCTTATAATGCTACCGTCGATCTAAGCAAAATAAGATGCATAAAAGATAAGCATCACATGCCATCAATATAAGTGATATGCTATGGCCATCATCATTTTGTGCTTGTAATCTCCATCTCCGAAGCACCGTCATGATCACCATCATCACCGGCGCGAGACCTTGATCTCCATCGTAGCATCATTGTCGTCTCGCCAACTATTGCTTCTACGACTATCGCTAGCGCTTAGTGATAAAGTAAAGCATTACAGGGCGATTGTATTGCATACAATAAAGCGACAACCATATGGCTCCTGCCAGTTGCCAATAACTCGGTTACAAAACATGATCATCTCATACAATTAAAATATAGCATCATGTCTTGACCATATCACATCACAACATGCCCTGCAAAAACAAGTTAGACGTCCTCTACTTTGTTGTTGCAAGTTTTACGTGGCTGCTACGGGTTGAGCAAGAACCGTTCTTACCTACGCATCAAAACCACAATGATAGTTCGTCAAGTTAGTGTTGTTTTAACCTTCTCAAGGACCGGGCATAGCCACACTCGGTTCAACTAAAGTTGGAGAAACTGACACCCGCCAGCCACCTGTGTGCAAAGCACGTCGGTAGAACCAGTCTCGCGTAAGCGTACGCGTAATGTCGGTCCGGGCCGCTTCATCCAACAATACCGCCGAACCAAAGTATGACATGATGGTAAGCAGTATGACTTGTATCGCCCACAACTCACTTGTGTTCTACTCGTGCTTATATAATATCTACGCATAAAACCAGGCTCGGATGCCACTGTTGGGGAACGTAGTAATTTCAAAAAAATTCCTACGCACACACAGGATCATGGTGATGCATAGCAACAAGAGGGGAGAGTGTGTCCACGTACCCTCGTAGACCGAATGCGGAAGCGTTAGCACAACACGGTTGATGTAGTCGTACGTCTTCATGATCCGACCGATCCAAGTACCGAACGCACGGCACCTCCGAGTTCAGCACACGTTCAGCTCGATGACATCCCACGAACTCCGATCCAGCAGAGCTTCACGGGAGGGTTTCGTCAGCACGATGGCGTGATGACGGTGATGATGATGCTACCGACATAGGGCTTCGCCTAAGCACCGTTACGATATAATCGAAGGTGGATTATGGTGGAGGGGGGCACCGCACACGGCTGGAATAGATCAATAGATCAACTTGTGTGTTCTAGGGTGACCCCCTGCCCCTATATATAAAGGATGGAGGAGGGGAGGCCGGCCAGCCCCTAGGGCACGCCAGAAGTGTGGAGTCCTACTAGGACTCCCTACTCCCAGTAGTATTCCTCCTCCCATATGGAATAGGAAAAGGGGAAGAGAAAAGGAGAAGGAAGGAAGGGGGCGCCCCCTTCCCTAGTCCAATTTGGACCAGACCATGGGGAGGGGTGAGGCCACCTTTTGAGGCCTTTCTCTCCTTTCCCGTATGGCCCATTAAGGCCCAATACGAATTCCCGTAACTCTCCGGTACTCCGAAAAATACCCGAATCACTCGGAACCTTTCCGATATCCGAATATAGTCGTCCAATATATCGATCTTTACGTCTCGACCATTTCGAGACTCCTCGTCATGTCCCCGATCTCATCTGGGACTATGAACTACCTTCGGTACATCAAATCACATAACTCATAATACAAATCGTCACCAAACGTTAAGCGTGTGGACCCTACGGGTTCGAGAACCATGTAGACATGACCGAGACACATCTCCGGTCAATAACCAATAGCAGAACCTGGATGCTCATATTGGCTCCTACATATTCTACGAAGATCTTTATCGGTCAAACCGCATAACAACATACGTTGTTCCCTTTGTCATCAGTATGTTACTTGCCCAAGATTCGATCGTCGGTATCTCAATACCTAGTTCAATCTTGTTACCGGCAAGTCTCTTTACTCGTTCCGTAATACATCATCCCACAACTAACTCATTAGTTAAAATTCTTGCAAGGCTTATAGTGATGTGCATTACCGAGAGGGCCCAGAGATACCTCTCCGACAATCGGAGTGACAAATCCTAATCTCGAAATACGCCAACTCAACAAGTACCTTCGGAGACACCTGTAGAGCACCTTTATAATCACCCAGTTACGTTGTGATGTTTGGTAACACAGAAAGTGTTCCTCCGGTAAACGGGAGTTGCATAATCTCATAGTCATAGGAACATGTGTAAGTCATGAAGAAAGCAATGGCAACATACTAAACGATCAGGTGCTAAGCTAACGGAATGGGTCAAGTCAATCACATTATTCTCCTAATGATGTGATCCCGTTAATCAAATGACAACTCATGTCTATGGCAAGGAAACTTAACCATCTTTGATTCAACGAGCTAGTCAAGTAGAGGCATACTAGTGACACATGTATCAAGTTTCCGGTAAATACAATTTTAGCATGAATAATAAACATTTATCATGAAATATGGAAATAAATGATAACTTTATTATTGCCTCTAGGGCATATTTCCTTCAACAGCAACTCCAACTCCACAACAAACAACACACATTGAACCCCTCAAACATGTTGGGGAGTTGACTACAAACTATTGTTGTGAACCAACTATCAGTCGCCGTCATTTTTTTCCAAATAAGACGTAGCATCATGGTGCCTAGGAGGGTTCTGGTTAGAGATCCTCAAGAACAAATACCTAACTAGGAGGGAAGTAACATTAGTGCCAGCTGCAATAAATCACAGTTTGCGGAAGCCATGGGGAAGGTGAAACACTTAGGCTTGGAACACAATTTGAGGCGCTGGATGTCCAACTAAATCAATTTTGGTTGGATGTGTGGTGTTGTGATAGAGCAGTAGGCGAATGTTATCCAGGACTATTTGCTATCGCCGAGCATCCTTAAACAATGGTAGATGATGATACGTCTCCAACGTATCTATAATTTTTTATTGTTCCATGCTATTATATTATCAACCTTAGATGTTTTATATGCAATTACATATCATTTTTTGGGACTAACCTATTAAACCAGTGCCCAGTGTCAGTTGCTGTTTTTTTGCTTATTTTTGGCTATTCGGGAAATTAGTACCAAACAGAGTCCAAACACTATGAAACTTTTTGATGATTTTTTCTGGACCAAGAGAGACCCTATAAGGTTCGGGAGAAGACCATATGAGCCATGAGGGAGCGACAAGCTCACCAGGCGCACCCTGGGGGGTAGGGAGCATCCCTGGGCTTGTTGGCCCCTCGTGGCACATCTGAAATATTCCCAAACCAACAAAGAGCCACCCGAAACACTTTTTCCGCCACCGCAAGTCTCTGTTCTTCCATGATCCCATCTAGAGGCCTTTTTCGGTACTCCATCGGAGGGGGAATTGATCATGGAGGGCTTCTACATCAACCTTGCTGCCCTACTGATGGTGCATGAGTAGTTTAGCACATACCTAAGGGTGCATGGCTTGTATCTAGATGGCTTCTTCTCTCTCTTTGATCTTCAATACCTTGTTCTCCTCGATCTTCTTGGAGTTCTATCTGATGTAATCTTCTTTTATGGTGTGTTTGTTGGGATCCAATGAATTGTTGGTTTATGTTCAAATTATTTATGAGATATATTTAAGTCTTCTCTGAACTCTTTTATGCATGATTGTTATAGCTTTGTATTTCTCTCTGATCTATCCACTTTGGTTTGGCTAACTACATTGATTTATCTTAAAATGGGAGAGGTGCTTTGTGATGAGTTCCCTCTTGCGGTGCTCCATCCCACTGAAAGAAAGGGAAAGGACATGTATTTGTATTGTTGCCATTAAGGATAAAACAATGGGATTTATTCATATTAGTTGAGTTTACTTTGTCTACATCATGTCATCTTGCTTAAGGCATTACTCTATTATTATAGCTTAATACCCTAGATGCATGCTGGATAGCGGTCGATGGGTGGAGTAATAGTAGTAGATGCAGGCAGGAGTCGGTCTACTTGTCTCAGACATGATGCCTATATACAAGATCATTGGCTTAAATTGATGGAAATATGCCCTAGAGGCAATAATAAAGTTGTTATTTTATATTTACTTATTCATGATAAATGTTTATTATTAATGCTAGAATTATATTGAGCGAAAACCTAAATACATGTGTGAATACATAGACAAACACTATGTCCCTAGTGATCGCCTCTACTTGACTAGCTCGTTGATCAAAGATGGTTAAGGTTTCCTGACCATGGACATGAGTTGTCATTTGATAACAGGATCACATCATTAGGAGAATGATGTGATGGACAAGACACATCCATTAGCTTAGCATAATGATCATTCAGTTTTATTGCTATTGCTTTCTTGATGTCAAATACATATTCCTTTGACTATGAGATTATGCAACTCCCAGATATCGGAGGAATGCCTTGTGTGATATCAGATGTCACAACATAACTGGGTGATTATAAAGATGCTCTACCAGTATCTCCGAAGGTGTTTGTTGAGTTGGCATAGATCGAGATTAGGATTTGTCACTTTGAGTATCGGAGAGGTATCTCTAGCCCTCTCGGTAATGCACATCATAAGAAGCCTTGCAAGCAAAGTGACTAATGAGTCAGTTACAAGATGATGTATTACGGAACGAGTAAAGAGACTTGCCGGTAACGAGATTGAACTAGGTATGAAGATACCGACGATTGAATCTCGGGCAAGTAACATACCGATAGACAAAGGGAATAGCATATGTTGTCATAACGGTTCGACCGATAAAGATCTTCGTAGAATATGTAGGAGCCAATATGTGCATCCAGGTTCCACTAATGGTTATTGACTGGAGAGGTGTCTCGGTCATGTCTACATAGTTCTCGAACCCGTAGGGTACGCACGCTTAACGCTCGATGACGATATAATA
>NC_041392.1:481279357-481286906 GCF_002162155.2 Triticum dicoccoides | reverse complement strand
AGGACGATGGTATTCGGACACCGGAAGTGTTCCAGAGGGTACCGGGTACATATCGGGTCACCGGAAGGGGTTCCGGGCACCCCCGACAAAAGATATGGGCCTTATGGGCCAAGAGGGGAAACACACCAGCCACAAGGGACTGGTGCGCCCCCCATATGGGCCGGCCTAAGTGGATAAGGAAAAGGGGAGGAGGAAAGGAAAGACAGGGAATAGGATTCCCCCTTCCTTCCCCCTCTCCCCTCTTTCCTCCCCCCTTCTGTATACAAGGAAATGTTGGGGAACGTAGGATGCAATTTCAAAAAAAAATCCTACAATCACGCAAGATCTATCTAGGATATGCATAACAACGAGAGGGGGAAATTGTGTCCACGTACCCTCGTAGACTGAAAGCGGAAGCGTTAGGTTAACGCGGTTGATGTAGTCGAACGTCTTCGCGATCCAACCGATCAAGTACCGAATGTACGACACCTCCAAGTTCAGCACACATTCAGCTCGATGACGTCCCTCAAACTCTTGATCCAGCAGAGGGTCGATGGAGAGTTCCGTTGGCACGATGGCGAGGTGACAGTGATGGTGATGTGATCCGTGCGGGGCTTCACCTAAGCACTACGACGCTATGACCGGAGGAGTAAACTATGGAGGGGGGCACCGCACACGGCTCGAAGAACAATTGATGTGCCTTTGGGGTGCCCCACTGCCCCCGTATATAAAGGAGGGGAGGAGGGGGTGGCCGGACAAGAGGGGCGCGCCATGGGGGGAGTCCTACTAGGACTCCTAGTCCTAGTAGGATTCGCTGTTGGCGAACACAGTAATTTCGAAAAAATTCCTATGCACACGCAAGATCATGGTGATGCGTAGCAATGAGAGGGGAGGATGTTTTCTACGTACCCTCGTAAATCGTAGGCGGAAGCGTTATGACAAAGTGGTTGATGTAGTCGTACGTCTTCACGATCAACCGATCCTAGCACCGAAAGTACGGCACCTCCACGATATGCACACGTTCGGCTCGGTGATGTCCCACGAACTCACGATCCAGTAGAGCTTCGAGGGAGAGCTTCGTCATCACGACGGCGTGATGACGGTGCTGATGATACTACCGGAACAGGGCTTCGCCTAAGCACTGCTACGATATGACCGAGGTGGATTATGGTGGAGGAGGGCACCGCACACGGGTGGAAACTATCAACTTGTGTGTTCTATGGTGCCCCCTGCCCCCATATATAAAGGAGCAAGGGGGGAGGCCGGCCAGCCTTGGGGCGCGCCAAGGAGAGGGGAAGTCCTCCTCCTAGTAGGAGTAGGACTCCCCTTTTCCTATTCAAACTAGGAAGGGGGAAGGGGAAAGGAAGGAGAGGGAGAGAGGGAGGAAAGAGGGGGCGCCACCCCCTCCTTGTCCAATTAGGACTCCCAAGGGGGGGCAGCCCTAAGCCCTCTCCTCTCTCTCCCACAAGGCCCATGTTGGCCCATTAGTTCCCCCGGGGGTTCCGATAACCCCCTCGGCAGTCCGATAAATATCCGGTGACCCCTGGAACTCCTCCGGTGTCCGAATATAGTCGTCCAATATATCAATATTTATGTCTCGACCATTTCGAGACTCCTCGTCATGTCCATGATCACATCCGGGACTCCGAACTATCTTTGGTACATCAAAACACATAAACTCGTAATACCGATCATCACCGAACGTTAAGCGTGCGGACCCTGCGTGTTCGAGAACTATGTATACATGACCGAGACATGTCTCCGGTCAATAACCAATAGTGGAACTTGGATGCGCATATTGGTTCCTACATATTCTACGAAGATCTTTATCGGTCAAACCGCATAACAACATACGTTGTTCCCTTTGTCATCGGCATATTACTTGCCCGAGATTCGATCAGTGGTATCTCAATACCTAGTTCAATCTCGTTACCAATAAGTCTCTTTTCTTGTTCCGTAATGCATCATCCCGCAACTAACTCATTAGTCACATTTCTTGCAAGGCTTATAGTGATGTGCATTACCGAGAGGGCCCAGAGATACCTCTCCGACAATCGGAGTGACAAATCCTAATCTCGATCTATGCCAACTCAACAAACACCATCGAAGACACCTATAGAGCATCTTTATAGTCACCCAGTTACGCTGTGACATTTGATAGAACACTAAGTGTTCCTCCGGTATTCGGGAGTTGCATGATCTCATAGTCATAGGAACATGTATAAGTTATGGAGAAAGCAATAGCAACAAACTAAACGATCATCGTGCTAAGCTAACGAATGGGTCAAGTCAATCACATCATTCTCCAATGACGTGATCCCGTTAATCAAATGACAACTCATGTCTATGGTCAGGAAACATAACCATCATTGATTCAACGAGCTTCAAGTAGAGGCATACTAGTAACAATCTGTTTGTCTATGTATTCACACATGTACTAAGTTTCTGGTTAATACAATTCTAGCATGAATAATAAATATTTATCACGATATCAGGAAATATAAATAACAACTTTATTATTGCCTCTAGGGCATATTTCCTTCATTCACCCCCTTTCCTTTCTTCACCAGAGGGAAAAGGGAGGAGAGGGAGTAGGAGAAGGAAAGGGGGGGGGGTGGCACCCCCTTCCCTAAACCAATTCGGCCTCCTCCCTTGTGGGGGGCGCACCAGCCCCTTGTGGGCTGGTTAGCCTCCCTCCTATGGCCCATATAGCCCGTATCTTCCACCGGGGGGTTCCGGTAACCCCTCTAGTACTCTGTTATGTACCCGATACACTCTGAAACCCTTTCGATGTTCGAATACTACCTTGCAATATATCAATCTTTACCTCTCAACCATTTCGAGACTCCTCGTCATGTCCATGATCTCATCCTGGACTCCCAACAAACTTTGGTCACCAAAAACACATAACTCATATAACAAATCGTCATCGAACGTTAAGCGTGCGGACCCTACTGATGTTGCTTGAAGCTACGTCTATTTTTCTCCAAAGAGGAAGGGTTGACACAGCACAGCGCCGGTAGGTATTTCCCTCAGATATGAAACCAAGATTATCGAACCAGTAGGAGAACCAAGCAACACAACGTAAACAGCCCCTGCACACAAATAACAACCACTCGCAACCCGACGTGTTAAAGGGGTTGTCAATCCCTTTCGGGTAACGACGCCAGAAATGGTGTGTTGACAGGAGAGAGTTGTAAATATTGATAGATCGAATGTCAAATAAAATAAATTTCAGCAAGGTATTTTTGGATTTTTGGTTTAATAGATCTGAAAATAAAAGCAAATAAAAATAGACCGCGAAGGCAAATAATATGAGAAAGAAGACCCGGGGACCGTAGGTTTCACTAGTGGCTTCTCTCGAGAAAAATAGCAAATGGTGGGTGAAAAAATTACTGTTGGGCAATTGATAGAACCTCAAATAACTATGATGATATCCAGGCAATGATCATTACATAGGCGTCACGTTCAAGAATAGTAGACCGACTCCTGCCTGCATCTACTACTATTACTCCACACATCGACCGCTATCCAGCTTGCATCTAGTGTATTAAGTTCATAGAAAATGGAGTAATGCAATAAGAACGATGACATGATGTAGACGCGATCCGTTTATCTATGGTGGTAGATATAGATCCCATCCTTTTATCCTTAGTAGCAACGATACATATGTGTCGGTTCCCTTTCTGTCACTAGGATCAAGCATCGTAAGATCGAACCCACTATCGGGCACCTCTTCCCATTGCAAGATAAATAGATCAAGTTGTCTAAACAAAACCCAAATATCGGAGAAGAAATATGAGGCTATAATAGATCATGCATAAAATAGATCAAAGAAACTCAAATACTTTCATGGATATAAAAAGATAGATCTGATCATAAACTCAAAGTTCATCGATCCCAACAAACACACTGCAAAAGAGTTACATCATATGGATCTCCAAGAGACCATTGTATTGAGAATCAAGAGAGAGATGAAGCCATCTAGCTACTAACTATGGACCCGAAGGTCTACAAAGAACTACTCACGCATCATCGGAGAGGCACCAATGGAAGTGGTGAACCCCTCCGTGATGGTGTCTAGATTGGATCTGGTGGTTCTGGAATTTGCGGCGGCTGGATGAATATTCTGTCCACTCCCCTAGGGTTTTGGTAATATTGGTGTATTTATAGAGCAAAGAGGTGGTCCGGGGGGCACCCGAGGTGGCCACAACCCACCAGGGCACGCCTGGGCCTCCTGGCACGCCCTGGTGGGTTGTCCCCTCCTTGGGACTCCCCCAGGTGCAACCAGGGCCCAATATCTTCCATCTGGTCCATACAAAATCTCTGTAAAGTTTCGTGGCATTTGGACTCCATTTGATATTGATTTTCTGCAATGTAAAAAACATGGGAAAAACAACAACTGGCACTTGGCACTATGTCAATATGTTAGTACCAAAAAATGATATAAAATGACTATAAAATGATTATAAAACATCCAAGATTAATAATAAAACAACATGGAACAATCAAAAATTATAGATACGTTGGAGATGTATTAGCATCCCAAGCTTAACTCCTTCTCGTCCTCGAGTAGGTAAGTGATAAAAATAGAATTTTTTATGTGGAGTGCTGTTCATCATGTCATATAATATTCTTTTATTTATAGTATGGACATTTGGACTTTTATGTGATTCAAAGCAATAGTCTAGTTTTGACACAATAATTTAGATACTCAAGCATATCAACAAGCAACCATATCTTTCAAAATATCAATGCTAAAACAAGTTATCCCTAGCCCATCATGCTCAAACAGTGATCCATTCATGAAACACACTCGAATATTAGCTAAACCTGTCAGGGGATGAACCCCAGGCAGGCAACGGAACCCGGATCCTTTTCCGAAAACAACGAGGCCAGCAACGCCCCTCGAGCCGGCTCACGCTTGGTCGGGTCACTCGACTCGGCCAAGCCCCTCGACCTGGCCGAACTTCGCAACCCGGCCAGACTCCTCGACTCGGCCCCAACAACCATATCAAGACGGCCGAACCCGGCACGTCAAGACTTCGCCAACAAGCCAGCTCCACCCTTGGCGCATTCCTCAACCCGGCCACGGGTCAGCTCCTGTCCCATCCCAGCCGTATGATGGGATGAGTCTCCTCCTGCCAATGACCGAGGCAACAGTGCCCCGCCCATGCCTCTGGTCAGCCGGGGCGTGGCAATAGTGCCCCACCTACCCGCTGACCAGGGCCGGCGTGGCAATAGTGCAACCACCGTCACCAATGATGCTAGCAAGTGGCAACCTGACGGAGCGCCACTGTAGCCGACTCAACCCGGCCACTCCCTGACGATCGACAATACGGCCAACAGTGCCCCCGTACCCGGTGGGCCCCGCGCCCGGAGAACCCGGCGAGCCCGGACCCCTGACGGGTCCCAGCGCCGGCTTCCCGGACAATGACAACCCGGCCCCACGGCCTTGTAACATTACCATTGTATCCATGGGGGGTTGACCTATAAAACCCCCCAGGAGGCCTCCATGCACGGGGTGAAGAAACCGACCAGTAGAACACACACATACCGAGGGGGAGCAGCCTAAGCCTTGGCCAGCCTTCCTTCTTCCCCAACACAGCTCAAGAAGTAACTCTATACTGATACACATCAGCCACACTCGGCATGACTAGGGGTATTATATCTCCGAAGATCCCCGAACCTGGGTATGTCTTGCGTCCCGCGCTCGCTCATGCCAACCCCGCCTCTGGAGCACACCAGTGCCCTCGAGCCTCCTCCTATCTTTACCCATCCCTTGGCATCTGCCGTGCGCCCACCACGACAGTTGGCGCCCACCGCGGGGCAGCTTGAGGTCTTGGCCGGGAGCATGCTTCAGACGGGGCCCCTCTCTGACTCCGATGAGCCCGTCACGCTGGCGGACGAGATCATCGATGCAATCACCGCCTCCTTCGCCGCGCTACGTGTCTCCGACGCTCCTGCGACCGACGAGTACCCCAGCGTGGTACTTGACTTTTCCAGCTCCCCTCTTTCCCTCGACGGCAACGCTCCCGCCGGGGCAATGGACCTCTACGTGGAGGTCTTCGTCACCGACACTAGCGCCTCTTCCTCGTCCATCGTGGCAAGGAAGGCCACAGCGGCCAAGGCCGCAGCGGAACGGGCCGTCTCGCCCAGCCTTCGCGTCCCCATCGGCACCGACGTCGATGCCTCCAACGTCGCCGAGGCCCGGACTCGGCTCAAGGAGGACTGCCAGCGCCTGCTGGACCTCACCTCGCCGCTCGCCACCATGCAGCGTCACCTGGACTCCGCTCAGCTGGAGCACAACGCCGCCTACAGCTTTATGCCGGCCACGCCCGAGCCAAGACGGGTCCCCAGCCCAGACATCCGGCCTCGCGTGAAAGCCCGGACGTCCGGCCTCCCCTGTCTGCGCACAGTGAAGGGCCGGGGCCCATGCACCCCTTCTCCCCCCTAGACTATAAATACTCCACCTCGTCCAACTTTCTAGGGTTAGCAAAGGATTAGCTCATATTTTGTGTGAGATCTTTGCTCATCCACTTGGATACCTTCTCCTCGGAGATTCGAGCCTCCACTGGAGAAGATCCCCCAAGCGGATTCAAGACCCCTTTTAGGGAAGAACTCAAGACCTCCTCACGGAGAAGACTGGCAACCCTTGTATCATCCTTAGTTGTCTGTGGATCATGTATCTTTCCTTATGTACTCGAGGATCTAGCACATGTGTGACTTATTCGTGTTGGTTTAGTGTTTCCTCTTCTGTTTTCCCTCTTTCCCCCCTCGTGTTCCTCGTGTTCTTCATGGGATCCGCTCCTTTTGTGAAAGATCAGCCGATTAGGGTTCCACCATACATCATCTTGATATCAAGAGCCACGTTGATCACGATTTCGGAACCCCCATTGTGTTTTCTGTTGGGTTACGTAGTAATTTCAAAAAAGTTCCTACGCTCACGCAAGATCATAGTGATGCATAACAACGAGAGGGGAGAGTATGATCTATGTACCTTATAGATCGACAACGGAAGCGTTTGGTTGATGTAGTCGTACGTCTTCATGGCCCGACCGATCAAGCACCGAAACTACGGCACCTCCGAGTTTTTGCACACGTTCAGCTCGATGACGATCCCCGGACTCCGATCCAGCAAAGTGTTGGGGAAGAGTTCCATCAGCACGACGGCATGGTGACGATCTTGATGTACTACTGCAGCAGGGCTTCACCTAAACTCCGCTACAATATTATCGAGGACTATGGTGGAAGGGGGCACCGCACACGGCTAAGAATATGATCACGTGGATCAACTTGTGTATCTCTGGGGTGCCCCTGCCTCCGTATATAAAGGACTAAAGGGGGGGAGGCTGGCCGGCCAAGGAGGGCGCGCCAGGAGAGTCCTACTCCCTCTGGGAGTAGGATTCCCCCCCCCCAATCCTAGTTGGAATAGGATTCTCGGAGGGGGGAAAAGAGAGAGAGGGGCCGGCCCCCTCTCCTTGTCCTATTCGGACCAAGGGAGGGGAGGGGCACGTGGCCCATG
Source organism: Triticum dicoccoides (assembly GCF_002162155.2). Taxonomy (NCBI): domain Eukaryota; kingdom Viridiplantae; phylum Streptophyta; class Magnoliopsida; order Poales; family Poaceae; genus Triticum; species Triticum dicoccoides. The sequence continues at coordinate 481,279,402 of NC_041392.1, read as the reverse complement.
AGGGGCTGCCTCTTCTCTTTTCCACTAAGGCCCATCATGGCCAAT
>NC_041392.1:481240613-481279007 GCF_002162155.2 Triticum dicoccoides | reverse complement strand
GGGGGGTCCGGTAACCTCCCGGTACTACGGTAAAATCCCGATTTCACCCGGAACACTTCCGATATCCAAACATAGGCTTCCAATATATCAATCTTTATGTCTCGACCATTTCGACACTCCTCGTCATGTCCGTGATCGCATCCGGGACTCTGAACAACCTTCGGTACATCAAAATGCATAAACTCATAATATAACTGTCATCGTGACCTTAAGCGTGCGGACCCTACGGGTTCGAGAACAATGTAGACATGACCGAGACACGTCTCCGGTCAATAACCAATAGCGGGACCTAGATGCCCATATTGGCTCCTACATATTCTACGAAGATCTTTATCGGTCAGACCGCATAACAACATACGTTGTTCCCTTTGTCATCGGTATGTTACTTGCCCGAGATTCGATCGTCGGTATTCCAATACCTAGTTCAATCTCGTTACCGGCAAGTCTCTTTACTCGTTCTGTAATACATCATCCCGCAACTAACTCATTAGTTGCAATGCTTGCAAGGCTTTGAGTTATGTGCATTACCGAGAGGGCCCAGAGATACCTCTCCGACAATCGGAGTGAAAAAACCTAATCTCGAAATACGCCAACCCAACATGTACCTTTGGATACACCTGTAGTACTCCTTGATAATCACCCAGTTACGTTGTGACATTTGGTAGCACCCAAAGTGTTCCTCCGGTAAACGGGAGTTGCATAATCTCATAGTTATAGGAACATGTATAAGTCATGAAGAAAGCAATAGCAACATACTAAATGATCGAGTGCTAAGCTAACGGAATGGGTCAAGTCAATCACATCATTCTCCTAATGATGTGTTCCCGTTAATCAAATAACAACTCTTTTGTTTATGGTTAGGAAACATAACCATCTTCGATTAACGAGCTAGTCAAGTGGAGGCATACTAGTGACACTTTGTTTGTCTATGTATTCACACAAGTATTATGTTTCCGATTAATACAATTCTAGCATGAATAATAAACATTTATCATGATATAAGGAAATAAATAATAACTTTATTATTGCCTCTAGGGCATATTTCCTTCAGTCTCCCACTTGCACTAGAGTCAATAATCTAGTTCACATTGCCATGTGATTTAACAGCAATAGTTCACATCACCATGTGATTAACACCCATAGTTCACATCGATATGTGATCAATACCTATAGGGTTTACTAGAGTCAGTAGTCTAGTTCACATCGCTATGTGATTAACACCCAAAGAGTACTAAGGTGTGATCATGTTTTGCTTGTGAGATAACTTTAGTCAACGGGTCTGTCACATTCAGATCCGTAAGTATTTTGCGAATTTCTATGTCAACAATGCTCTGCACGGAGCTACTCTAGCTTATTGCTCCCACTTTCAATATGTATCTAGATCGAGACTTAGAGTCATCCAGATCTGTGTCAAAACTTGCATCGACGTAACTTTTTACGACGAACCTTTTTGTCACCTCCATAATTGAGAAACATTTCCTTATTCCACTAAGGATAATTTTGACCGCTGTCTAGTGATCTACTCTTAGATCACTATTGTACTCCCTTGCTTAACACAGTGTAGGGTATACAATAGATCTGGTACACAACATGGCATACTTTATAGAACCTATGGTTGAGGCATAGGGAATGACTTTCATTCTATTTCTATCTTCTGCCGTGGTCGGGCTTTGAGTCTTACTCAATTTCACACCTTGTAACACAGCCAAGAACTCTTTTCTTTGATTGTTCCATTTTGAACTACTTCAAAATATTGTCAAGGTATGTATTCATTGAAAAAACTTATCAAGCGTCTTGATCTATCTCTATAGATCTTGATGCTTAATATGTAAGCAGCTTCGCCGAGGTCTTTCTTTGAAGAACTTCTTTCAAACACTCCTTTATGCTTTGCAGAATAATTCTACATTATTTTTGATCAATAATATGTCATCCACATATACTTATCAGAAATGCTGTAGTGCTCCCACTCACTTTCTTGTAAATACATGCTTCACCGCAAGTCTGTATAAAACCAAATGCTTTGATCACACTATCAAAGCGTTTATTCCAATTCCAAGAGGCTTGCACCAGTCCGTAAATGGATCGCTGGAGCTTGCACACTTTGTTAGCTCCCTTTGGATCGACAAAACCTTCTGGTTGCATCATATACAACTCTTCTTCCAGAAATCCATTCAGGAATGCAGTTTTGACATCCATCTGCCAAATTTCATAATCATAAAATGCGGCAATTGCTAACATGATTCGGACAGACTTAAGCATCGCTACGGGTGAGAAGGTCTCATCGTAGTCAATCCCTTGAACTTGCCGAAAACCTTTTGCGACAAGTCGAGCTTTGTAGACAGTAATATTACCGTCAGTGTCAGTCTTCTTCTTGAAGATCCATTTATTCTCAATTGCTTGCCGATCATCGGGCAAGTCAACCAAAGTCCATACTTTGTTCTCATACATGGATCCCATCTCAGATTTCATGGCTTCAAGCCACTTTGTGGAATCTGGGCTCACCATCACTTCTTCATAGTTCGTAGGTTCGTCATGGTCAAGTAGCATGACCTCCAGAACAGGATTACCGTACCACTCTGGTGCGGATCTCACTCTGGTTTACCTACGAGATTCGGTAGTAACTTGATCTGAAGTTACATGATCATCATCATTAGCTTCCTCACTAATTGGTGTAGTAGTCACAGGAACAGATTTCTGTGATGAACTACTTTCCAATAAAGGAGAAGGTACAATTACCTTATCAAGTTTTCTACTTTCCTCCCACTCACTTCTTTCGAGAGAAACTCCTTCTCTAGAAAGGATCCATTATCTTGCTTTAGGATCTGTGATAGAAGGTGTACCCAACAGTCTCCTTTGGGTATCCTATGAAGACATATTTCTCCAATTTGAGTTTGAGCTTATCGAGATGAAACTTTTTCACATAAGCATCGCAAGTCCAAACTTTAAGAAACGACAGCTTAGGTTTCTTGCCAAACCATAGTTCACACGGTGTCGTCTCAACGGATTTAGATGGTGCCCTATTTAACATGAATGCATCTGTCTCTAATGCATAACCCCAAAACGATAGTGGTAGATCGGTAAGAGACATCATAGATTGCACTATATCTAATAAAGTACGGTTATGACGTTCGGACACACCATTACACTATGGTGTTCCAGGTGGCATAAGTAGTGAAACTATTTCACATTGTTTTAATTGAAGGCCAAACTCGTAACTCAAATCTTTTACCTCTGCGATCATACCATAGAAACTTTTATTTTCTTGTTACGATGATTCTCCACTTCACTCTGAAATTCTTTGAACTTTTCAAATGTTTCAGACTTTTGTTTAAGTAGATATACCCATATCTGCTCAAATCATCTGTGAAGGTCAGAAAATAATGATACCTGCTGCAAGCCTTAATATTCATCGGACCACATACATCAGTATGTATGATTTCCAACAAATATGTTGCTTCCTTCATTGTTCCGTAGAACGGCGTTTTAGTCATCTTGCCCATGAGGCATGGTTCGCAAGCATCAAGTGATTCATAATCAAGTGATTCCAAAATCCCATCAGCATGGAGTTTCTTCATGCGCTTTACACCAATATGACCTAAACGGTAGTGCTACAAATAAGTTGCACTATCATTATTAACTTTGCATCTTTTGGTTTCAATATTATGATTATGTGTATCACTACGATCGAGATCCAACAAACTATTTTCATTGGGTGTGTAACCATATAAGGTTTTATTCACGTAAACAGAACAACAATTTATTCTCTTACTTAAATGAATAACCGTATTACAATAAACATGATCAAATCATATTCATGTTCAATGATAACACCAAATAACACTTATTCAGGTTCAACACTAATCCCGAAAGTATAGGGAGTGTGCGATGATGATCATATCAATCTTGGAACCACTTCCAACACACATCGTCACTTCACCCTTAACTAGTCTCTGTTTATTCTGTAACTCCCGTTTCGAGTTACTAATCTTAGCAACTGAACTAGTATCAAATACTGAGGGGTTGCTATAAACACTAGTAAAGTACACATCAATAACATGTATATCAAATATACTTATGTTCACTTTGCCATCCTTCTTATCCGCCAATCACTTGGGGTAGTTCCGCTTCCTGTGACCAGTCCCTTTGCAGTAGAAGCACTTAGTCTCAGGCTTAGGATCAGACTTGGGCTTCTTCACTTGAGCAGCAACTTGCTTGCTGTTCTTTTTGAAGTTCCCCTTCTTCCCTCTACCCTTTTCTTGAAACTAGTGGTCTTGTCTACCATCAACACTTGATGTTTTTCTCGATTTCTACCTTCATCAATTTCCGCATTACGAAGAGCTTGGGAATCGTTTCCGTTATTCCTTGCATATCATAGTTCATCCCGAAGTTCTACTAACTTGGTGATGGTGACTAGAGAATTCTGTCAATCACTATCTTATCTGGAAGATTAACTCCCACTTGATTCAAGCGATTGTAGTACTCAAACAATCTGGGCACATGCTCACTAGTTGAGCGATTCTCCTCCATCTTTTAGCTATAGAACTTGTTGGAGACTTCATATCTCTCAACTTGGGTATTTGCTTGAAATATTAACTTCAACTCCTGGAACATCTCATATGGTCCATGACGTTCAAAACGTCTTTGAAGTCCCGATTCTAAGCTGTTAAGCATGGTGCACTAAACTATCAAGTAGTCATCATATTGAGCTAGCCAAACGTTCATAACGTCTGCATCTGCTCCTACAATAGGCCCATCACCTATCGGTGCATCAAGGACATAATTCTTCTGTGCAGCAATGAGGATAAACCTCAGATCACGGATCCAATCCGTATCATTGCTACTAACATCTTTCAACACAATTTTCTCTAGGAACATATCAAAATTAACACAGGGAAGCAACAACGCGAGCTATTGATTTACAACATTATTTGCAAAATACTACCAGGACTAAGTTCATGATAAATTTAAGTTCAATTAATCATATTACTTAAGAACTCCCACTTAGATAGACATCCCTCTAATCCTCTAAGTGATTACGTGATCCAAATCAACTAAACCATGTCCGATCATCACGTGAGATGGAGTAGTTTCATTGGTGAACATCACTATGTTGATCATATCTACTATATGATTCACGCTCGACCTTTTGGTCTCCGTGTTCCGAGGCCATATCTGTATATGCTTGGCTCGTCAAGTATAACCTGGGTATTCCGCGTGTGCAACTGTTTTGCACCCGTTGTATTTGAACATAGAGCCTATCACACCCGATCATCACGTGGTGTCTCAGCACGAAGAACTTTCGCAACGGTGCATACTCAGGGAGAACACTACTTGATAATTTAGTGAGAGATCATCTTATAATGCTACCGTCAATCAAAGCAAGATAAGATGCATAAAAGATAAACATCACATGCAATCAATATAAGTGATATGATATGGCCATCATCATCTTGTGCTTGTGATCTCCATCTCCGAAGCACCGTTGTGATCACCATCGTCACCGGCGCGACACCTTGATCTCCATCGTAGCATCGTTGTCGTCTCGCCGCGCTTGTGCTTCCACGACTATCGCTACCGTTTAGTGATAAAGTAAAGCATTACAGCGCGATTGCATTGCATACAATAAAGCGACAACCATATGGCTCCTGCCAGTTGCCGATAACTTGGTTACAAAACATGATCATCTCATACAATAAAATTTAGCATCATGTCTTGACCATATCACATCACAACATGCCCTGCAAAAACAAGTTAGACGTCCTCTACTTTGTTGTTGCAAGTTTTACGTGGCTGCTACGGGCTTAAGCAAGAACCAATCTTACCTACGCATCAAAACCACAACGATAGTTTGTCAAGTTGGTGCTGTTTTAACCTTCGCAAGGACCGGGCGTAGCCACACTCGGTTCAACTAAAGATGGAGAAACTGTCACCCGCTAGCCACCTTTGTGCAAAGCACGTCGGGAGAACCGGTCTCGCGTAAGCGTACGCGTAATGTCGGTCCGGGCCGCTTCGTCCAACAATACTGCCGAACCAAAGTATGACATGCTGGTAAGCAGTATGACTTATATCGCCCACAACTCACTTGTGTTCTACTCGTGCATATAACATCAACATATAAAACCTAGGCTCTGATACCACTATTGGGTTACGTAGTAATTTCAAAAAATTTCCTACGCTCACGCAAGGTCATAGTGATGCATAGCAACGAGAGGGGAGAGTATGATCTATGTACCTTATAGATCGACAACGGAAGCGTTTGGTTGATGTAGTCGTATGTCTTCACGGCCCGACCGATCAAGCACCGAAACTACGGCACCTCCGAGTTTTAGCACACGTTCAGCTCGATGACGATCCCCGGACTCCGATCCAGCAAAGTGTTGGGGAAGAGTTCCGTCAGCACGACGGCGTGGTGACGATCTTGATGTACTACTGCAGCAGGGCTTCACCTAAACTCCGCTACAATATTATCGAGGACTATGGTGGAAGGGGGCACCGCACACGGCTAAGAATATGATCACGTGGATCAACTTGTGTATCTCTGGGGTGCCCCTGCCTCCGTATATAAAGGACTAAAGGGGGGAGGCTGGCCGGCCAAGGAGGGCGCGCCAGGAGAGTCCTACTCCCTCTGGGAGTAGGATTCCCCCCCCCCCCCAATCCTAGTTGGAATAGGATTCGTGGAGGGGGGAAAAGAGAGAGAGGGGCCGGGCCCCTCTCCTTGTCCTATTCGGACCAAGGGAGGGGAGGGGCGCGCGGCCCATGAGGGGCTGCCTCTTCTCTTTTCCACTAAGGCCCATCATGGCCCATATAGCTCCCGGGGGGGTTCCGGTAACCTCCCGGTACTCCGGTAAAATCCCGATTTCACCCGAAACACTTCCGATATCCAAACATAGGCTTCCAATATATCAATCTTTATGTCTCGACCATTTCGAGACTCCTCGTCATGTCCGTGATCGCATCCGGGACTCCGAACAACCTTCGGTACATCAAAATGCATAAACTCATAATATAACTGTCATCGTAACCTTAAGCGTGCGGACCCTACGGGTTCGAGAACAATATAGACATGACCGAGACACGTCTCCGGTCAATAACCAATAGCGGGACCTGGATGCCCATATTGGCTCCTACATATTCTATGAAGATCTTTATCGGTCAGACCGCATAACAACATACGTTGTTCCCTTTGTCATCGGTATGTTACTTGCCCGAGATTCGATCGTCGGTATTCCAATAGCTAGTTCAATCTCGTTACCGGCAAGTCTCTTTACTCGTTCTGTAATACATCATCCTGCAACTAACTCATTAGTTGCAATGCTTGCAAGGCTTTGAGTGATGTGCATTACCGAGAGGGCCCAGAGATACCTCTCCGACAATCGGAGTGACAATACCTAATCTCGAAATACGCCAACCCAACATGTACCTTTGGAGACACCTGTAGTACTCCTTTATAATCACCCAGTTACGTTGTGACGTTTGGTAGCACCCAAAGTGTTCCTCCGATAAACGGGAGTTGCATAATATCATAGTTATAGGAACATGTATAAGTCATGAAGAAAGCAATAGCAACATACTAAACGATCGAGTGCTAAGCTAACGGAATGGATCAACTCAATCACATCATTCTCCTAATGATGTGATCCCGTTAATCAAATAACAACTCTTTTGTTTATGGTTAGGAAACATAACCATCTTCGATTAACGAGCTAGTCAAGTAGAGGCATACTAGTGACACTTTGTTTGTCTATGTATTCACACAAGTATTATGTTTCCGGTTAATACAATTCTAGCATGAATAATAAACATTTATCATGATATAAGGAAATAAATAATAACTTTATTATTGCCTCTAGGGCATATTTCCTTCATTTTCTAGCCTAATTTTGTTGATTTCATCCTAAATTCGAAAATTCCCCACAAAAATAGCCCCAAATTTTTCTGTGATTTGTTGGTGTGATGATGTTTTGTTGGATTTGATCCGCGGATTTCGTGTGTTGCAGGTAGATCTAGCTTTCCATCCACTTTTCCCCAAGTTCCATCCACAAATTTCTCCGAATTTTGCCCAGATTTAACCTCTCCTCGCAAAGATCTTTGAATCCATCCACGGATCCAGAGCCCGGACATCCGGCTCGACAAGCCCGGACATCCGGCCACGACCCTGGATGTCCGGCCCTTGGCAGCACCACTTCCTCTCCACCGCCCGTTTTCCGTCCATTTTTTGCCAAATTTTGTTCTGCTGCCCACATATACTTCCGCATACCTCCACCACTTCCGCATAGCACCACCATATACCACATACACAACCAGTGCTTACCAACTCCAACTCCGACAATTTTGGTCCAATTTTGCTTTGAGAATTTGAGTTGCGGTACTGTGTCCTACTTGTGTTTCGGCTATTTAGGTACGGTTCGACATCAACATCACCGCTGCTCATCTTCGCCACGGATGCGTCATCAACAACGACCACCTCGACTACATCTTGGTTTTCGTGCCACCATTTTGACACCATACCGTAAGCAAGAACGGTAACCTCGTCTTGGTATCATGATACATCATTCTTGCCATTACATTGATAGCCATCATAGCCTTACTCCTTTGCGTTGCTTACCCATCGAGACTAGCCATTGAGTACTGCCAGCAACGAGACTTGTGCACATTAGTGATCATACTTCCCATAGCATACATACATCATTGTTGCATATCTTTGTATCATCTCTTGTGTCACAAAGTTGTCGTCGCATACACAATTGCTATCTTGGTTCGTCAAGCATTGCATGAGAAAAGAGCTCAAACAACAAAGACACAAACAAGCTTTTAAGCAAAAGGGAAAGATAAGCAAAGAGCTTTTAAGCAAGAACCATAGCATCATACAACATTAAGATTGTCATACTCGATCATCTTGGATCATCGCATAGAAACACCTTGCATAGGGCATACTTGGGATAGAAGTCGCTGCATTTTTGCTAAGTAGGTTGTGCACAAGTTATTGTATCCGCCTATTGTGCAATCATGCTACGTATCTCTAGTGTTGTGCAACACGAGCATTTTTGTGGATTCCACATTTTGGCTCACCCTTGGTTGCACGACCCCACTTATCTTTTTGTGTGTCTATTTCCGTGTACCTTATATTGGTTGGTCTACTTGTTGCATTGCAATCTTGCGAATCTTTTCCAACATTATTGAAGCTCACTTACAATTGCATCAAATTTGGTGCCACCATCCTAACCAAGCTCCACCATAAGCTTTTATTTGTGTAGGTGTGAGAAACCGACAAGAACTAGTACCAATTGTGCTATTTCCTTGTCCTACATTGGAGTGATCATCGATCCACTTTCAACTTCGGTCAAGGTACATTTGGTATTCGTTCTTCTCTTTCTACCACTCACATTTTTCTTGGAATGATGGATAGGCCAAGTACTTCTACCAACCGACTCTTCATTGAGCACGACGACGACATGAACTCCTACGTCACCAAGAGCCACCTCTTTGGTGCACAACGTGCTTTGCATCAAGAGCAACAAGCAATGAGTGAACGCATCGACGACTTGCGACTCTCCGAGCAATGTACAAGGGACTACTTCGACCACAAGCTCGACGATCACAAGCAAGAGAATGACGCAAGGATGGACGAGATTCGTGCTTTGTTGCTCAACCGCTCTTCTTCCACTTCGTCCTCTTCAAGAAGGAGCCGTTCAAGTCGACACTCCGGCTTCACCCTCTCCGGCTCAAGTACACCGACATAGAACACTCTCTGCCATGCCGCGCGCAATGATTGTCAAGAAAGCCTTAATGCTCTACGTGACACGGACTCAAAAGAGCGCCGACAACGTCAAACCCAAGAGGCTTTTGCACTAGCACGAGAACGGCAACGACAACACCAACATGAAGAGGAAGAGCGAGCACGTCTACACCAAGATGCACAAGATGCCAAGGCACAACGCCAAGAACAACAACTCCGGGAAACTCAAGCACTTGCGGCGCAACAAGACCTCCGAGATTCTACTCGAGTCGTAGCTAACCGAGGCCGACAAGCTCGTGAACTAGAAGAAGCAATTCGCGAAGAAATACAAGAAAGAAGATTCCAAGCTCGCGTGCACCGTCAAGTTCCTCAAGTTCCTCTCGAGATCAACAAGCCCCTCCACAAGCTCGCCAAGAACATCAAGTTCATCAAGAGCATGAAGACAATGGAATTCATCCACAACAAGAGCAACATGAGGTTCACAACCCTCCTCTCCAAGAGCAACACGAGCTTGACAATCGTCAACAACATGGGCATCACCATCCCCGACCCCAACACAATGAAGAGCAACGCTACGGCAAGCTCAAGTTCACCATGACCAAGTTCAACGGAAGCAACGATCCCGAAGAGTATCTTTCATGGGCATTGAAGGTTGACAAAATCTTCCGTTTGCACAACTTTGAAGAAGAGAAGAAGATCGTAATGGCATCCCTGGAGTTCCAAGACTATGTCCTCATTTGGTGGGAACAAGTTATCGAGCGCCGTGAGTCAAGAGGTGAACCACCCATCACTACTTGGGCACAAATGAAGGATGTCATGAGAGCACGCTTTGTGCCTACCTACTACAACCGCGACCTCTTCAAGAAACTCCAACTACTCAAGCAAGGAACCAAGAGCGTTGAAGAGTACTACAAGGAGATGGAGATTGCCATGATAAGAGCCAACATCACGGAAGATGATGAACAAACAATGGCACGTTTCTTGAATGGACTCAACCATCCTATCAAGAAGATCGCCGACTTCCAACCATACTCGAACCTCATCGAGCTAGTGCATCAAGCTACCAAAGCGGAACATCAAGTGTAAGATGATTACAAGTATGCCAAGTTCTCGTCCAAGTCATACGGCTTCTCCAACACCCAAGCTTCAACGACTCCAACACCGTCTACCAAGCCTTCTACAAGCAACGTTGACAAGTCGAGTTCCAAGAAAGCTTCGTCAACTCCAAGTCATCCTCCTACTACAAGCAACTTCAAGCCGAGAGCTTCATCATCATCAACCCCCACCGATGAGACCGTCAAGACAAGTTCCTTCAAATGCTTCACATGCGGAGGCCGAGGCCACAAGTCCTATGAGTGCACCAATAAGAGGACCATGATCCTGAATGGCAATGGCACTTACGACTCAATGAGTGAAGGAGAAATGGACGCCATCAGCAAGTCGCTATGCACCGGCAAGTGAACGATGAAGAGGAACAAGTCTTTCGCGATGAAGATTCAAGTCCCGCTCTTGTTGTCTCCAAGGTCTTGACTCTCCAACATCACCAAGAAGAAGACCAAAGATGCCACATATTCCACACCAATGCTGGCATCAATTGACGCTCTGTCAAGGTCATCATCGATGGAGGGAGTTGTCATAATCTCGCAAGTGAAGAACTTTGCTCCAAGCTCCAATTTCCCAAGACGAAGCACCCACATCCATACAAAGTACAATGGCTTAGCGACTCTGGCACTATCCAAGTCTAGCATCGAGTACAAGTCTCCTTCAAAATTGGCGCCTACGAAGACACCTTAGAGTGCGACGTCATTCCAATGACCGTTTGCCACCTTCTCCTTGGACGCCCATGGCAATTTGATAGAGGAGTCATCCACAACGGTCGAACGAACCACTACATCTTCAAGATGAAGGGCAAGGAGTACGTCCTTCATCCCATGTCTCCAAGCCAAGTTGTCGCCGACAAGCAAGCCACCCATCGTGGAGATAACAGTGAGAGAGCGAGCCACCAAAAAGAGAGTGAGCGCCACAAGCCCAAATCAAGCACCTCCACGATGAGCGAAAAGAAGTACTTAGTCCTATTTTCCACCAAAAGTGAGATAAGAGGAGTGTGTGAGAACGCATCTAGTGTCCTACACTATGTCCTTTTGTGCAAGGACAATGAACCACAAACTAAAACCCCTAACACTCTTCCTCTAGTGTTGTCTTCTCTTTTGCAGGAATTTCACAATGTTTTCCCCGACGAGCTACCTCCGGGACTACCTCCACTACGAGGCATCGAGCACCGCATCGACCTCATCCCTGGAGCACCTCTTCCGAACAAAGCCCCCTACCGAGTCAACCCCGAAGAAACCAAAGAAATACAAAGGCAAGTAAAGCATCTCATAGACCATGGACATGTGCGTGAAAGTTTGAGCCCTTGTGCCGTCCCGATCATTCTTGTGCCAAAACGAGACGGTAGCTTTCACACGTGCTCCGATTGTAGACCTATCAATGCTATCACCGTTCGTTATAGGTATTCCATTCCACGCCTTGATGATATGCTTGATGAACTTAGTGGTGACACTATCTTTTCCAAAATTGATCTTAAGAGTGGTTACTATCAAATCCGCATACAAGAGGGTGATCAATGGAAAACCGCTTTCAAAACCAAGTTTGGCTTGTATGAGTGGTTACTTATGCCTATGGGTCTATCGGAAGCACCGGGTACTTTTATGCGTCTTATGAATCATGTCTTTCGCCCTTACATTGGTTTGTTTGTTGTGGTCTACTTCGTTGTTTATAGCAAATCTCTTAGAGATCATGTCACCCATGTTCGCACCGTTTTACAAACTCTTTGAAAAGAGCATCTCTATGCTAATATGGAGAAATGCCTTTTGGCGTTCAAAAGCTCATTTTCTTGGGTTTTGTTGTTTCCTCTAAGGGTGTTCATGTTGATGAGTCCAAGGTCAATGCTATCAAGACTTGGCCAAAACCAACCAACTTGCTTCAAGTGCATAGTTTTCTTGGCCTTGCGGGTTTCTATCATCGCTTTGTGAAAGATTTTAACACCATTGCTTTGCCTTTGCATGCATTGAGCAAGAAAAATGTGCCGTTTGTTTGGGGACCATCCCAAGATACCGCTTTCAATGAGCTTAAGAATTTGCTTACTCATGCTCCCGTGCTTGCTTTACCCAACTTTGACAAACCCTTTGAGATTCATTGCGATGCTAGTGGTAATGGCATAGGAGGTGTGTTAACGCAAGAGAAGCGCCCCATAGCTTACTTTAGTGAGAAACTCTCCGGTGCGCAACTCAATTACCCCATATATGACAAAGAGCTATATGCTTTAGTCAGCATTTTGCATGAATGGGAACACTATCTTCGCCCTCATGAATTTATCATTCATACCGATCATGAAACGTTCAAGTATCTTAAGGGCCAAACCAAGTTGAACATGCGTCATGCTAAATGGAGTGAATTTATTGAATCTTTTTCTTATGTCATCAAGTACATTAAAGGTAAGGAAAACATTATGGCGGATGCCCTTTCCCGCATATGCATGCTTGCTACTCAACTTGAATTGGAAGTCATTGGCTTTGAGCATATGGAAGACTCGTATGAGCATGATCCTACTTTTGCTACTCCTTATGCCAAGTGTTTGACGCACACCTCTTGGGAATGCTATTACATCAAAGATGGATATCTTATGAGAGCTAACAAACTTTGCATCCCCGAGTCTTCTCTCTGTTTGTTGCTTTTGCAGGACTCTCATGGAGGCATAATGGGACATTTTGGACGCGACAAGACTTTCGCCATGCTCTCGAAGAACTACTTTTGGCCCAAGATGTACCGTGATGTCAACCGCTTCGCGAACCGATGCTCTACATGTCACAAAGCTAAGTCTAAAGCTCAATCCCATGGCATTTACATGCCTCTCCCAATACCATATCAACCATGGGAAGACATTAGCATGGATTTCATACTTGGATTGCCTAGGACTAGAAATGGAAAGGATTCGGTATTTGTCGTTGTGGACGGTTTCTCTAAGATGGCACATTTTATTGCTTGCAACAAGATAGACGATGCTTCACATGTTGCTAATCTCCTTTGTAGGGAAATATTGCGTCTACATGGAGTGCCAAAGACTATCGTCTCGGACCGCGATGTCAAGTTCCTTAGCTACTTTTGGAGGACCCTATGCGCCAAGCTCGGAATCAAGCTACTCTTCTCCATGACGTATCATCCACAAACCGACGGCCAAATGGAAGTTACCAACCGCACACTCTCCGCTCTACTTCGAGTACTCATCAAGAGGAAAATCAAGGATTGGGAGGAGTGTCTACCTATCACCGAGTTCGCCTACAACCGTGCAAGACACTCAACAACCAGCAAGTCCCCCTTCGAGGTCGTCTACAGATTCAACCCTTTGTCCCCATTGGACATTCTCCCTCTACCACTCCAAGAGCGCATCAATTTGGACGCAAGTGCACGTGTGACTCATCTCAAGAAGGTGCATGAGGATACAAGACATACCATCGAGTGCCAAGTACAACGACTTGCGACCAAGCTCAACATCAACAAGCACCCCATGGTCTTCAACATTGGTGATCTCGTGTGGCTACACCTTCGCAAGGACCACTTTCCCCAAGAACGCAAGTCCAAACTTCGACCACGAGCGGACGGACCCTTCAAGGTGCTTGCATGCTACAACGACAATGCTTACAAGATTGACCTCCCTCACGACAAGTACAACATGGGCGATATCTTCAACGTCAAGGACCTCTCACCTTTCCATGGTGATGAAGAACTTGATCCGAGGACGAATCTTCCCCAAGGGAGGGGAGATGATGCGGAGCATCCTACGATCATCCCCATGGACTCACCATCATCTCAAGAAGCACTAAGAGGACCTATGACTAGAGCTAGAGCTAGAGCTCTCGAGACTGTCAGCGTTCTGGGAACGGGGGTCCCTAGACTTGCCTGCCTGCGGCCCATGGCATGGCTGTACGGCCCATCATCATCAACAAGGCATTCAAGACCCTCGTGAGGGGCCAAGCCTCACAAGGCGGACGACACAAGATCTCCTCAGGAGCTGCCTCACACAGCTGCCTCGCGAGGAGCGGAGATATCAAGGCGGGGCGAACCTCGCAAGGCTCTCGTGACGTGAGCCATGACGATCGACACCAGGCTGGCGCCAGGCGGGCGCCAGTGCACACAACATCCTTGTTTCCTCTTTGGTGCTAAGGAGGCAAGCGCAGGCGTGGAGTACCGAGGCATCAGGCAAAGTTTTCCATATCGGTGCAACAAGACCAAGACCAGAAGGACGGCAGGATGGAGGTCACCATGGAGCCTAGGACGGCGTCACCACCAGAACCTTTGGTAGGCGAATACCACCTTTTGTCAGGATAGCTTGTACTAGCTATCCCCTTTCAAATTGGCCGCTGTTGTTGGCTCCCTTCCCGCTCAATATTTGGGGAGAGGACCAGGGCCTGTATAAGTAGGACTAGCCACCACCTAGAGAGAGAAAAAAGAGAAGAGAAGAGAAGGGGAGGAGAAGAGATGGAGATGAGAAGAGAAGGAGAGATCTAGGGAGATAGGATCTGATCAAAGGCCAACCCTAGCACACCAAGCACAAGAACACCACAACCTCGGGAGGCTGTTCTTCCCCTTGTACTGTTCATCATCAGCCCAAGAGGCAATCCACCACCACCGCACTGGAGTAGGGTATTACACCACATCGGTGGCCCGAACTAGTATAAACCTTGTGTATTTGTGTTGCGAGTGCGTCGAGTTCATCCACGAGACCTTAGCGAGCTAGGGCGTAGATCGGTAGGAGGGAAGGAATTTCGTGCGCACTCCGGAGTTTGAACCTTAAGGGTCTGCCGGAACCCATGATCTGACATTTGGTGCGCCGGGTAGGGGTGCGTCATAGCTCCTCTCCACCGGCCTACGCTCCGCGCCACCGCACTTCGCCCTCATGGCAAGTGCCCCGCCACCGGCTCCAACGGACATTGCTGACAACAGGGCCAGGGGGCTCCGAGCCCTGGCCCCCGCCCTGCGGCAGGTGCGATGGCCACCAAAGTTCAGGCCGGAGATGCCGCCGCGCTATGAAGGCACGGCGGACCCGTCTGTCTTCTTGTTGGCATATGAGGAGGCCGTCCTCGAGGCCGGGGGCGACGACATGGTCATGGCCAACTGGCTCCCCATTGCCCTCGCCGGCGAGCCACGCGCCTGGCTGCTCAACCTCCATGGATCCACGGTGGCATCCTGGGGGGAACTCCGCGACCTCTTCACTGCTCGCTACGCGGTACCGGTGCACCACGCAGTTGCAGCCCTGCTAGGCGGCTCTCAAGCACCGCCTTCAGATCGCCATGTCAAGCCGTTCCTCCGCCAGATTGGTGCCGCTTCCAAGTGACCGAGGGCTCCGCCAGGCTGGGCTGCGCTAGAGGCCGACCTCACCTTCGGCTCAGAGGACCACCCTGACTCCACCGCCGGCTCAGGCATGCTCCCAATGCTTTGCACGCCCACCATCTGCAACATGGCTGTTACCAAGGCCCTCATCGACGGCGGTGTCGGCCTCAACTTGCTCTCCGTAGAGGCCTTCAACCTTCTTCACGTGCCACTCGAGTGGCTCAGCTTTAGCAAGCCTTTCTCAGGAGTTGGTGGTGGCACTGCCTGCTCTCTGGGACAGATCGGCCTTCCTGTCACCTTCGGCACGCGCGACAACTACCGCACCGAGCTGGTCGACTTCGACATCGCCCGCATCAGCCTCCTGTACAACGCCATTCTTGGGTACCCGGCTCTGGCCCAGTTCATGGCAGCGACTCATCCGGCCTACAACCTCATGAAGATGCCTGGGAGCAAGGGCGTCCTCACTGTCAAAGGGGACGCCAAGGGGCTCTGACAGCACTCACACTCGCCCTCAAAACCGCCGCGGCGGCGCAGCCTGCCGACGTGGGCACCTTCGAGCCCAAGGGAGCCGTACCAACCAAGAAGAAGTAGTTTTTCACACAAGACAAGGCGGAAACCAAGCAGGTGCCAGTCAATGGGGACGGGCCCTCACGAGCCACCTTTACCATAGGTTCTAGCCTCGATCAAGGTCAAGAGGAAGCATTGGTGAAGTTTTTGCGTGCAAACAAGAATATATTCGCATGGGAGCCCAATCAGCTGGTAGGAGTCCCGAGGGAAGTGATTCAGCATCACTTAAGGGTATGCCCCAATGTACGCCCCATGAAGCAGCGGGCGAGATGGCAATCCACTAAGAAGCAGGCCTTCATCGTCCAAGAGACTCGCAAGCTGGAGGCGACGGGCACCGTTCGCGAGGTTTGGTATCCCGAATGGCTGGCGAACCCCGTCGTAGTACCGAAGAAAGGCGGGAAGGAACGGATGTGCGTTGACTTCACCAACCTTAACAAGGCCTGCCCCCAAGATCCGTTCCCGCTCTCGCGCATCGATCAGATCATCGACTCCACCGCCGAGTGCGACCTGTTGTGCTTCCTGGATGCGTTCTCAAGATATTACCAGATCAAGATGGCGGTAGAAGATGTGGAGAAGACAGCCTTCCTGGCCCCATGCGGGGTGTACTGCTACACCTGCATGTCTTTTGGATTGTGCAACGCGGGCGCAACCTGTCAGCGACTGATGCACATCGCCTTAGGGCGGCAGCTCGGGAGAAACACAGAGGCCTACGTCGACGACATTGTGATGAAGTCTCGGGAGGCGAGGATCTTGACTCAAGACCTAGAGGAGACCTTCGCGAGCCTGCGCAAAGTGAACTTGCGGCTTAACCCAAAGAAGTGCGTGTTCGGCGTCCCTTCCGGCAAGCTGTTGGGCTTCCTCATGTCCCACAGAGGGATCGAGGCGAATCTAGAGAAGATCAAGGCCATCGAGGACATGAGCCCGCCGCAGACCCTTAGGAAGCTGTAGAAGCTGGCTGGCCGAGTAACTGCGTTGGGGCGCTTCATCTCCAAGCTAGGGAAACGCGCCCTACCCTTCTTCAAGCTGATGACGAAGAAGGGCCCATTCGAGTGGACCCAGGAGGCCGACAGAGCTTTTCAAGACCTCAAGAGATACCTGACCAGCCCTCCGGTGATGGTGGCGCCACGGCCCCTCGAGCCCCTAGTACTCTACCTTGTTGCTACCCCGTACTCCGCTAGTGCAGCACTGGTGGCGGTTCGGGAGGATCACCAAACCAAGGGCGCGCCGCGCCGGGCTACAACTGAGGCAATGCAAGATCAGGAAGGCACCGCAAGAGCCGTGGTAGCGTCGACAGAAGACCAAGCTCAACAGGACGCCGCCACCAAAATTCCCACAAACAATTAGGCGTCAGGAGCCCCGTCACCTCACGAGGCGTCTCAACTTCCGCAAGACGCGAGCCCAGGCACCACACCAGCCCTCGTCGAACACCCGGTGTATTTCGTGAGCACTGTGCTGCGAGATGCGAGGGCGCGATATCCCATGCCTTAGAAGCTTCTGCTTGCACTCTTGGTGGCCTCGTGCAAGCTACGACACTACTTCCAGGGGCACCCCATCAAGGTTGTCTCAGCCTACCCATTAGAAAGGTTGCTCAGGAGCCCCAATTCTGCTGGAAGGGTCGCCGAGTGGAACATTGAGATGCAAGCATTCCAGTTAGAGTTCACCACTACCAGGGTCATCAAGGGAGCCGCGCTGGCTGATTTTGTGGTGGAATGGACGGACGTCCCGACACTTGAAGTAGGCGAAGACCGGTCCACCTCGCCAGGAAGTGAGGCGCCAAATGGTTGCGTCCTGTACTTCGATGGCGCCTTTGCGCACCTGGGCGCAGGGGCTGGTGCAATACTCATCTCGCCCACTCAGGATAAGCTCTACTACGCAGTGCAGCTCTGCTTTCAGCAGGGCGAGAAGGTCTCCAACAACATCGCGGAATACGAAGGCCTCATAGCTGGCCTGAAGGCCAGGGCAGCTCTGGGGGTGAAGCGTGATACGTCTCCGTCGTATCTATAATTTCTGATTGTTCCATGCCAATATTATTCAACTTTCATATACTTTTGGCAACTTTTTATACTATTTTTGGGACTAACATATTGATCCAGTGCCTAGTGCCAGTTCCTGTTTGTTGCATGTTTTTGTTTCGCAGAATATCCATATCAAACAGAGTCCAAACGGAATAAAAACTGACGGAGATTTTTTTGGAATATATATGATTTTTGGGAAGAAGAATCCACGCGAGACGATGCTCGAGGGGCCCACGAGGTAGGGGGGCGCACCCCAGGGTGTCAGGCGTGCCCCTGACCCTCGTGGCCACCCCGTAAGGCGGTTGGTCTCATTCTTTTGCCACAAGAAAGCTAATTTCCGGATAGAGATCGTGTCAAAATTTCAGCCCAATTGGAGTTACGGAGAAACGGTGAAAGGGAAGAATCTGGGAACGCAAAACCAGAGAGAGACAGAGAGATAGATCCAATCTCGGAGGGGCTCTCGCCCCTCCCATGCCATGGAGGCCATGGACCAGAGGGGAAAACCTTCTTCCATCCAGGGAGGAGGTCAGGGAAGAAGAAGAAGGAGGGGGGCTCTCTCCCCCTCGCTTCCGGTGGCACCGGAGTGCCACCAGGGGCCATCATCATCACCGTGATCTACACCAACACCTCCACCATCTTCGACAACATCTCCATCACCTTCCCCCCTCTATCTACAGCGGTCCACTCTCCTGCAACCTACTGTACCCTCTACTTGAACATGGTGCTTTATGCTTCATATTATTATCCAATGATGTGTTGCCATCCTATGATGTCTGAGTAGATTTTCGTTGTCCTACCGGTGGTTGATGAATTCCTATGATTGATTTAATTTGCTTGTGGTTATGTTGCTGTCCTTTGGTGCCCATCATATGATTGCGCGCGTGGATCACACCCTAGGGTTAGCTGTATGTTGATAGGACTATGTATTGGAGGGCAAGAGTGACAGAAGCTTCAACCTAGCATAGAAATTGATGCATACGGGATTGAAGGGGGACCAATATATCTTAATGCTATGGTTGGGTTTTACCTTAATGAACATTAAAAGTTGCGGATGCTTGCTAATAGTTCCAATCATAAGTGCATAGAATTCGAAGTCAGGGATGACATGCTAGCAGTGGCCTCTCCCACATAATACTTGCTATCGGTCTAGTAAAGTAGTCAATTGCTTAGTGGCAATTTCACAACTCCTACCACCACTTTTCCACACTCGCTATATTTACTTTATTGTTTCTTAACCTAAACAGCCCCTACTTTATATTTACTTGCTCTTTATTATCTTGCATACCTATCCAACAACACCTACAAAGTACTTCTAGTTTCATACTTGTTTCTGGTAAAGCGAACGTCAAGTGTGCGTAGAGTTGTATCGGTGGTCGATAGAACTTGAGGGAATATTTGTTCTACCTTTAGCTCCTCGTTGGGTTCGACACTCCTACTTATCGAAAGAGGCTACAATTGATCCCCTATACTTGTGGGTTATCAAGACCTTTTTCTGGCGCCGTTGCCGGGGAGCAATAGCGTGGGGTGAATATTATCGTGTGTGCTTGTTTGCTATATCACTAAGTAATTTTTATTTGCTGTTCTTAGTTGTTTCCTATCTTCAGTTATGGGTAGGAAACGCAAAATACCAAAAAAAATTAGTTGTACCTACTGAACCAATGGTTGAAGAACCAATCAAAATCTATCACACTGCTGAAGCTTATTAATTGGGTCATCTTCGATCCCTATGTGCTCGTGCTAAAACCCCAACTAGCTTAGTTGAGGGCAAATCTTTAGATGAGCATGCTTGTTATGTGTGACACCGTATATCTGAAAAAGGAAATTATTATGGAGTCAAATTCAACGTTTGCAATGCTATGCTTGGAATTTATGTGAAATATATGATTTTACTTGTTGTTCTGAAAACCCTAAGAAACACCTTCCCTATCAATGTGAGTTTAGTGATAATGGAATCGTATCTTCGTATGCTAAGGGTGTTTACAATTACTATGATGTTCAACAAATTGAAGAATTTTTTGCTTTTGAGGGTGCTTATGAAATTGCTTCTTTGATTGAAAAGTATGATGCTACTTTTCACAAATCTGAAAATTTTGCTATACTTGAATATTGTTATGAGAATTATGCTTCTAATGCTTATGTTAAACTATATACTAAGGACTACTCCGCTGTCCAAGAAGAGACTAATATTTTGCAGGAGTCTATGGAAGAAGAAATTGATGAAACTGTGAGCTCATTGGATGAAAAAGATGAGGAGGAGAGCGAAGAACAAAAGGAGGAAGAGCGGATTGATCACCCGTGCCCACCTTCTAATGAGAGTAACTCTTCAACTCATACATTGCTTAATTCCCCTTCGTGCTTACCGAAGGATGATTGCTATGATAACTGTTATGATCCCTATGATTCTTTTGAAATATCCCTTTTTGATGATGCTTGCTATGCTTATGGCCAAGATGCCAATATGAATTATGCTTATGGAGATGAACTTGCTATAGTTCCTTATGTTAAACATGAAATTGTTGCTATTGCACCCACGCATGATAGTCCTATTATCTTTTTGAATTCTCCCAACTACACTATATCGGAGAAGTTTGCACTTATTAAGGATTATATTGATGGGTTGCCTTTTACCGTTGCACATGATGATTTCGATAAATATAATATGCATGCGCTTCCTGCTCCTACTTGCAATTATTATGAGAGAGGAACTATATCTCCACCTCTCTATGTTTCCAACATGATAAAATTGCAAGAAACTGTTTATACTATGCATTGGCCTTTACTAGGTGTGCATGAATTGTTCTTTTATGACATGCCGATGCATAGGAAGAGAGTTAGACTTCGTCATTGCTTGATATATGTTGCTTTGTGCTCACTACTAAATTACAAATCATTGTTAATTAAAATTGGCTTTGATACACCTTGGGATCCGGGTGGATTCACTACTTGAGCACTATATGCCTAGCTTAATGGCTTTAAAGAAAGCGCTGCCAGGGAGACAACCCGGAAGTTTTAGAGAGTCATTTATTTCTGTTGAGTGCTTTCATATAGTTTAAAAACAACAAAAATAAAGAGGGGAACCCAAAACTTTTTCAAAAAGAAAAGCGAAAGTGAGAAAGACGAGCATTGTTGAAGTGGGAGCTAGCCTTGAACTTTGTTCATGCTCACAGAAACTTTGTGAATCTTGATTACAGAAATTTTGAACAAAAATAATTATCCCCTTGTACAATTCCATTGTATTATAAAAGTAATGTGCCAAGGTTTGCCTTTAGGATGTTTACATTTGCTTGATGGTTTGTATGGTGTAGGACATCAACTTTGGTTGTAGTGCGCGATTTTACATTTGTAGCTAGACGTCAAATGGTTCTGATTCTTTTTGCACTGTCTTCCTATACAAATATATTATTTTTCCAAATTTTGGTAGAATTTTTCAAGTATCAGAAGTATGGTGAATGTTCAGATTATTACAGACTGTTCTGTTTCAGACAGATTCTGTTTTTGATGCATAGTTTGCTTGTTTTGATGAAACTATCAATTTATATCAGTGGATTAAGCCATGGAAAAGTTATATTACAGTAGACACAATGCAAAAACAAAATATGAATTGGTTTGCAACAGTACTTAGAGTAGTAATTTGCTTTATTATACTAATGGATCTTACCGAGTTTTCTGTTGGAGTTTTGTGTGGATGAAGTGTTCGATGATCGAGAAGGTTTCATGTGAGAAGAAGGAAGAGAGGCAAGAGCTCAAGCTTGGGGATGCCCAAGGCACCCCAAGTAAATATTCAAGGAGACTCAAGCGTCTAAGCTTGGGGATGCTGGGAAGGCATCCCCTCTTTCTTCAACAAACATCGGTATGTTTTCAGATTCGTTTTGTTCATGCGATATGTGCAATCTTGGAGCGTCTTTTGCATTTAGGTTTTTACTTTTTCTTTTTATGCACCATGCTGGTATGAGATGGTCCTTGGTTGATTTATAGAATGCTCTTTGCACTTCACTTATATATTTTGAGTATGGCTTTATAGAATGCTTCATGTGCTTCACTTATATCATTTGAAGTTTGGATTGCCTGTTTCTCTTTACATAGACAACCGCCATTTGTAGAATGCTCTTTTGCTTCACTTATATTTGTTAGAGTGTGGGCATATCTTTTGTAGAAAGAATTAAAACTCTCTTGCTTCACTTATATCTATTTAGAGAGATGACATGAACTAGTCATTCACATGGTTAGTCATAAAATCCTACATAAAACTTGTAGATCGCTGAATATGATATGTTTGATTCCTTGCAATAGTTTTGTGATATAAAGATGGTGATATTAGAGTCGTGCTAGTTGAGTAATTGTGAAATTGAGAAATACTTTTGTTGAGGTTTGCATGTCCCGTAGCATGCACGTATGGTGAACCGTTATGTAACAAAGTCGGAGCATGAGGTGTTTATTGATTGTCTTCCTTATGAGTGGCGATCGGGGACGAGCGATGGTCTTTTCCTACCAATCTATCCCCCTAGGAGCATGCGCATAGTACTTTGTTTCGATGACTAATAGATTTTTGCAATAAGTATGTGAGTTCTTTATGACTAATGTTGAGTCCATGGATTATACGCACTCTCACCCTTCCACCATTGCTGGCATCTCTAGTACCGCGCAACTTTTGCCGGTAACATAAACCCACCATATATCTCCCTCAAAACAGCCACCATACCTACCTATCATGGCATTTCCATAGCCATTCCGAGATATATTGCCATGCAACTTCCATCATCATCATATACATGACTTGAGCATTTATTGTCATATTGCTTTGCGTGATCGTAAGATAGCTAGCATGATGTTTTCATGGCTTGTCCATTTTTTGATGTCATTGCTACGCTAGATCATTGCACATCCCGGTACACCGCCGGAGGCATTCATATAGAGTCATATCTTTGTTCTAGATGTCGAGTTGTAATATTGAGTTGTAAGTAAATAAAAGTGTGATGATCATCATTATTAGAGCATTGCCCCAGTGAGGAAAGTATGATGGAGACCATGATTCCCGCACAAGTCGGGATGAGACTCCATACGAAAAAATAAAAAATAAAAAAAGAGAAAGGCCACAAAGAAAAGAGAAGGCCCCCAAAAAAGAGAAAAATGAGAAAACAAAAAAATGAGAGAAAAAGAGAGAAGGGGCAATGTTACTATCATTTTTCCACACTTGTGCTTCAAAGTAGCACCATGTTCCTCATATAGAGAGTCTCTTGAGTTAACACTTTCATATACTAGTGGGAATTTTCATTATAGAACTTGGCTTGTATATTCCAACAATGGGCTTCCTCAAATGCCCTAGGTCTTCATGAGCAAGCAAGTTGGATGCACACCCACTTAGTTTTAGTTTGAGCTTTCATATACTTATAGCTCTAGTGCATCCGTTGCATGGCAATCCCTACTCACTCACATTGATATCTATTAATCGGCATCTCCATAGCCCGTTGATACACCTAGTTGATGTGAGACTATCTTCTCCTTTTTGTCTCCTCCACCATCATATTCTATTCCACCTATAGTGCTATGTCCATGGCTCACGCTCATGTATTGCGTGAAACTTGAAAAGGTTTGAGAACGTCAAAAGTATGAAACAATTGCTTGGCTTGTCATCAGGGTTGTGCATGATGTGAATGCTTTGTGTGGTGAAGATGGAGCATAGCCAGACTATATGATTTTGTAGGGATGAGCTTTCTTTGGCTATGTTATTTCAATAAGACATGATTGCTTGGTTGGTATGGTTGAAATATTATTGTCTTTATGTCAAAGGATAGATTATTGCTTTGAAGCACTCGTGTCTTAATATTCATGCCATGATTAGACATATGATCAAGATTATGCTAGGTAGCATTCCACATCAAAAATTATCTTCTTTATCATTTACCTACTCGAGGACGAGCAGGAATTAAGCTTGGGGATGCTGATACGTCTCCGTCATATCTATAATTTTTTATTGTTCCATGCCAATATTATTCAACTTTCATATACTTTTGGCAACTTTTTATACTATTTTTGGGACTAACATATTGATCCAGTGCCCAGTGCCAGTTCCTGTTTGTTGCATGTTTTTTGTTTCGCGGAATAACCATATCAAACGGAGTCCAAACGGAATAAAAACTGACGGAGATTTTTTTTGGAATATATATATGATTTTTGGGAAGAAGAATCCACGCGAGACGATGCTCGAGGGGCCCACGAGGTAGGGGGCGCGCCCCAGGGTGTCAGGCTCGCCCCTGACCCTCGTGGCCACCCCGTAAGGCGGTTGGTGCCCTTCTTTCGCCGCAAGAAAGCTAATTTCCGGATAGAGATCGTGTCAAAATTTCAGCCCAATCGGAGTTACGGATCTTCGGGAATATAAGAAACCGTGAAAGGGAAGAATATGGGAACGCAGAACCAGAGAGAGACAGAGAGACAGATCCAATCTTGGAGGGGCTCTCGCCCCTCCCGTTCCATGGAGGCCATGGACCAGAGGGGAAACCCTTCTCCCATCTAGGGAGGAGGTCAAGGAAGAAGAAGAAGGAGGGGGGCTCTCTCCCCCTCGCTTTCGGTGGCACCTGAGTGCCACCGGGGGCCATCATCATCACCGCGATCTACACCAACACCTCCGCCATCTTCACCAACATCTCCATCACCTCCCCCCCTCTATCTATAGCGGTCCACTGTCCCGCAACCCGCTGTACCCTCTACTTGAACATGGTGCTTTATGCTTCATATTATTATCCAATGATGTGTTGCCATCCTATGATTTCTGAGTAGATTTTTGTTGTCCTATCGGTGGTTGATGAATTGGTATGATTGATTTAATTTGCTTGTGGTTATGTTGCTGTCCTGTGGTGCCCATCATATGATTGCGCACGTGGATCACACCCTAGGGTTAGTTGTATGTTGATAGGACTATGTATTGGAGGGCAAGAGTGACAGAAGCTTCAACCTAGCATAGAAATTGATGCATACGGGATTGAAGGGGGGCCAATATATCTTAATGCTATGGTTGGGTTTTACCTTAATGAACATTAGTAGTTGCGGATGCTTGCTAATAGTTCCAATCATAAGTGCATAGAATTCCAAGTCAGGGATGACATGCTAGCAGTGGCCTCTCCCACATAATACTTGCTATCGGTCTAGTAAAGTAGTCAATTGCTTAGGGGAAATTTCACAACTCCTACCACCACTTTGCCACACTCGCTATATTTACTTTATTGTTTCTTAACCTAAACAGCCCCTACTTTATATTTACTTGCTCTTTATTATCTTGCATACCTATCCAACAACACCTACAAAGTACTTCTAGTTTCATACTTGTTTTCGGTAGAGCGAGCGTCAAGTGTGCGTAGAGTTGTATCGGTGGTCGATAGAACTTGAGGGAATATTTGTTCTACCTTTAGCTCCTCGTTGGGTTCGACACTCTTACTTATCGAAAGAGGCTACAATTGATCCCCTATACTTGTGGGTTATCAAAGCGCCTTACCATAAGAGGCGACTCGCAACTCCTCGTCAACTTCTCCAACAAAGTATACGAGCCAAAGGACAAGCATATGGAGGCATAGCTCACGGAGGTGCGCAAGATGGAGAAGCAGTTCTCAGGCCTGGAGCTGCAACACGTGCCCCAGAGCACCAACAAGGAAGCCGACGACATCGCCAAGAGAGCATCCAAGCGGCAACCACAAGAGCCCGGTGTCTTTGAGGAACGTCTCTTCAAGCCATCAGCGATACCGCCACCTTCAAGCACTGCTCAGCCTCGGGAGGAGCTCCCACAACCTCCTGCCATAGGAGCCCTGGCCTGCGGCCCGACCTCAGGAGCTCACTTGCTCTTGGCGCTCGAACCTCAGGAGGGATGCTGGACCAAGGTATTCAAGGAATACCTGATGCAAGGGGCGCTGCCAGAGAAGGAGGAAGATGCAGAGCGTGTGGTTCGACAAGCCACGACGTACTGCATCCGGGATGGTGAGTTGTACAGGAAGCGGCCAAATGACGTTTCCCTGTGCTGCATTTCCAGGGACCAGGGGAAGGAGCTGCTAACTGACATACACGGTGGGGACTGCGGGAACCACTTGTCATCACGGAGCCTCATCGGCAAGGTATTCCGCAGTGGATTCTAGTGGCCCACTGCGCTCAACGACGCATCTGAGCTGGTGAAGTCTTGCGAAGCCTGCCAGTTCCACGCCAAGCAAATTCATCAGCCGGCTCAGGGCCTCCAGACCATTCCGTTCATGTGGCCGTTCGCGGTTTGGGGGCTGGACATCTTGGGCCCATTCCCTCGAGCGCCTGGGGGCTACCGTTTCCTCTACGTCGCCATCGACAAGTTCACCAAGTGGGTGGAAGTGGAAGCTTTCTATACCATCCCAGCTGGCTCCGCTGTCAAGTTCATCAAGGGCCTCGTGAGCCTTCAGGGTCCGCAACCGCATCATCACATATAACGGCTTGCAATTCACTAGTAACCTTTTCAAAACCTACTGTGCTAACCTTGGAACGCAGATCTGCTACGCTTCGGTGGTGCACCCCAGGAGGAATGGTCAGGTTGAACGCGCCAACGCGGAGGTCCTGAGAGGCCTCAAGACCAGGACCTTCAAGAAGAAGCTCGAGGCCTGTGGCAGGGGCTGGCATGACGAGCTCCAGTCCGTGCTATGGTCTATCCGCACCACCGCCACCAAACCAACGGGCGAGACTCCATTCTTCCTCATCTACGGAGCTGAAGTAGTCCTTCCTCACGAAGTTAGGCATCGCTCCGCACGGGTCCTGGCGTTCGATGAAACGTAGCAGGACGCCACGCGGGGGATGAACATCATGCTAGGGGAGGAGCGTTGTCGCGAAGCTGCACTGAGGGCGGCAAGGTACCAGCAGGCGTTGCGGCGATACCACTGCCGTAACATCTTCTCCAAGACGCTCGAGGTGGGCAACCTCGTCCTGAGGCGGGTCCTCTCTAGGGAAGGGCTGCACAAGCTTTCACCCGTGTGGGAGGGCTCGTTCAGGGTCGTCCATGTCTCCAGGCCTGGCGCCGCGCGCCTGGAGACGCAGTACGGGATACCTGTCCAGAACGCCTGGAACATCGAGCACCTCCGGAGGTTGTACCCATGAAGCAAGGCCTAGAGCCCGTGAAGAAAGGCCCAGAGCCTATGAAGAAGGCCCGGTGCATGTGAAGAATCGCCACCCGTGACACTCTCACGTAATAATGAGTGCGGCACTTAGGTCCGCGCTGGTGAGAAGACTTAAAGACTAGATTAGGTGCCGGACGCGGCTTTTCATTTGCTTTCCGTAGTTGGCTTGCTTTTCCTTAAATCAAAATTTGGCTTTGGTGTTCCTTGCTGATTCGACTCCCTCGCCTCTTACCGCATTTTCCGGCTCTGGTCCGCTCATGTTCTCTCTCTCGCATACCTCGCGAGGGGGGCTAGGAAGATGCCCTCGCGAGCGTTTTTCTTCTCTCTGCCTCCTCACGAGCCACCCTCATTCGAGCCCGAAAGCTGGCGCATCTCTCCTAATCCGTACCCCACGGGCACCGCGATACAAGGCGCCGGGCCAAGGCTTGGGTGAATGGCAAATCTCCTGGCAAAACTCCCTAACAAATTTTTTCGCAGTTCCTGAGCAATCGCAGACCACAAGGTCAAGATGGACACAAGGAAGTAAACGCCTCGTGAGGTGGAGGGCGCCCCGAATGTACTAGGCTAAGTTATCTTTGCACAAAATAGCCGCACAAGAGTGAAACAACAACCGTAGCATAATGGATAATAAGTTATGATTCGATACACACCCCTCCAGGCCCATGCTGACTTTGTTCTGATACAGGAAGGGAAAGGGGAACATAACAAAAGCGGTGCTCGCCCCTGCAGCAGCCCACGGGGGCAGGGACTTGGCGACGTCCCGGGTCTAGTCGGACCCCTCCTCGCGCTTCATCGGTGTGCGGCGACGAGACGACCCGCTACCACCCTCGAAGCGGGCGCGGTGGCGTGGCGGCTGATCAAGGCCGCCGCCACTGGAACTGTCGCCAAGGGAGGAGCCACCATAGACAGACGAGGCGTGGCCGGCGGGTTCGTCCTCATCCTCGTCCCGACCATCACCGAGGCCGAGCACCTCCTCGCCATCGTTCACCTCGGGGCAGCATCCGGCGCGGCGGCCGTCTTCCCCAAACACCCTCACGAAGAGGGTCGCATTGCCGTCAAACTTGAAGTGGAGGGTGCACTGCCTGCCCAGGCCGCGCGCGTGGGTGAACATCTGCTAACCGCGGGCCAAAGCGACGTTGCCTGTGATGGAGACCTCAAACGCGACCCAAGAAGCTTGGCTGCAGCAACCGTCTGCCTGCAGCCAGAGCCCGCCTGGACCGGAGGCCGACAACTCACCGGCAAAGAAGCGAGGGAGCTGGAGCCAGATGCTGGCCGGATCCTCTGACCAGACAACGAACTCCAGTAGCACCTCTGATGCATGGAACCGCGGTCGGGAAGGTCGCGTAACCACGGCGTGTCTCCTCTTGTCGACAGGACTGCCGCGACCGGAGCGACTCCTGCCGCACACCGCGGCGCCACCCCGAGAGCTGGGGGCCATGGCGGGGCATGCGGCATGCTTGCGGGGACGGCCACGTCCTCGCTTGGGCGCCGTGGAGCCGGGTCCCTCCCGAGGGGCCTTGCCCTTCTCCGCGGCGGAGAACCTCTTCGATGGCACCATTGCTGCAAGCGGTGGAGCAAGGAGGAAGAAGCAAGTGAACCAAGAAGAGATGAGCAACGGGGGCTCTGCGCCCATTTATAGTGGAAGAAGGCCAACCGGTGCCTCCCACGATCACATGTAATGATGATTTTCCTTGCATGTCGCAGGGACTTGTCAAGTCGGGCACTTGCTGAGGCGGCGCGGGGAAGCGGAGACACCCACGACCAATCAACCGCCACACGTCGACCGAGGCTGCAGGTTTTTGGGGCCCGCGGCGCTCCGCACTTGATCCTTTGGCTTCGCCTCGAAGCTAAGCCCCGGCGCGCCTTGGGCCCGGGGCCTACTGTCGGTGTTCTGGGAACGGGGGTACCCAGACTTGCCTGCCTGCGGCCCATGGCATGGATGTACGGCCCATCATCACCAACAAGGCATTCAAGACCCTCGCGAGGGGCCAAGCCTCGCGAGGCGGACGACGCAAGATCTCCTCAGGAGCGGCCTCACCCGGCTGCCTCGCGAGGAGTGGAGATATCAAGGCGGGGCGAACCTCGCGAGGCTCTCGTGACGTGAGCCATGACGATCGACACCAGGCTGGTGCCAGGCGGGCGCCAGCGTGCACAATGTCCTTGTTTCCTCTTTGGTGCTATGGAGGCAAGCGCATGCGCGGAGTACCGAGGCATCAGGCAAAGGTTTCCATATCGGTGCAACAAGACCAAGACTAGAAGGACGGCAGGACGGAGGTCACCCTGGAGCCCAGGACGGCGTCACCACCAGAACCTTTGGCGGGTGAAGACCACCTTTTCTCAGGATAGCTTGTACTAGCTATCCCCTTTCAAATTGGCCGCCGTTGTTGGCTCCCTTCCTGCTCAATATTTGGGGAGAGGATCATGGCCTATATAAGTAGGACTAGCCACCACGTAGAGAGAGAAAAAAGAGAAGAGAAGAGAAGGAGAGGAGAAGAGAAGGATAGATCTAGGGAGATAGGATCTGATCAAAGGCCAACCCTAGCACACCAAGCACAAGAACACCTCAACCTCGGGAGGTTGTTCTTCCCCTTGTACTGTTCATCATCAGCCCAAGAGGCAATCCACCACCACCGCACTGGAGTAGGGTATTACACCACATCGGTGGCCCTAACCAGTATAAACCTTGTGTCTTTGTGTTGCGAGTGCGTCGAGTTCGTCCGCGAGACCTTAGCGAGCTAGGGCGTAGATCGGTAGGAGGGAAAGAACTTCATGCACACCCCAGAGTTTGAACCTTAAGGTTATGCCGGAACTCCGTGATCCGGCAGAGACCGAGGTGACTTCTCTCCTTAGTGACATTACATATGATCCTCTCGAGATATGGCTTCTACCTAAGTCCGAGACATTGTGCATGATTAGATACCAAGAGGGCCCTCTCGAAGATGCACGTGAAGACAGGCGAGCCGCCATGTCCACAGATGAAGAGGAACGTCGGAAGGAGAAGAAGGCATCTCCAGGACCCGGACATCCGGCCCCGAGCCCGGACATCCGGCCGCTGAAGACTCCACCTACAGAAGCACTCCAGCTGCCAAGCCCCTACAGGCCCCGGACATCCGGCCCCGCCAGCCCGGACGTCCGACCCTTCCCGAGCGCCTGGATATCCGGCCTCCAGCCCGGAAATCCGGACCCCTCCGAACCCGAGAGCAACAAACCAGTCGCTCCAGCCCGGACATCCATCCTCCCCAGCCCGGACATCCGGCCTCGCGTGAAAGCCCGGACATCCGTCCGACGACCGTGTTGGAAATATGCCCTAGAGGCAATAATAAAATGGTTATTATTATATTTCTTTGTTCATGATAATTGTCTATTGTTCATGCTATAATTGTGTTATCCGGAAATCGTAATACATGTGTGAATACATAGACCACAACACGTCCCTAGTGAGCCTCTAGTTGACTAGCTCGTTGATCAAAAGATAGTCATGGTTTCCTGACTATGGACATTGGATGTCATTGATAACGGGATCACATCATTAGGAGAATGATGTGATGGACAAGACCCAATCCTAAGCATAGCTTAAAGACCGTGTAGTTCGTTTGCTATAGCTTTTCCGAATGTCAAGTATCATTTCCTTAGACCATGAGATTGTGCAACTCCCGGATACCGTAGGAGTGCTTTGGGTGTGCCAAACGTCACAACGTAACTGGGTGAATATAAAGGTACACTACAGGTATCTCCGAAAGTGTCTATTGGGTTGGCACGAATCGAGACTGGGATTTGTCACTCCGTATGACGGAGAAGTATCTCTGGGCCCACTCGGTAATGCATCATCATAATGAGCTCAATGTGACCAAGTGGTTGATCACGGGATCATGCATTACGGTACGAGTAAGTGACTTGCCGGTAACGAGATTGAACGAGGTATTGGGATACCGACGACCGAGTCTCGGGCAAGTAATGTACCTATTGACAAAGGTAATTGTATACGGGATTGATTGAATCCTCGACATCGTGGTTCATACGATAAGATCATCGAGGAGCATGTGGGAGCCAACATGGGTATCCAGATCCCGCTATTGGTTATTGACCAGAGAGTCGTCTCAGTCATGTCTGCGTGTCTCCCGAACCCATAGGGTCTACACACTTAAGGTTCGGTGACGCTAGGGTTGTCGAGATATTAGCATACGGTAACCCGAAAGTTGTTCGGAGTCTCGGATGAGATCCCGGACGTCACGACGAGTTTCGGAATGGTCCTGAGGTGAAGATTTATACATAGGAAGTCAAGTTTCGGCCATCGGGAAGGTTTTGGGGGTAATCGGTATTGTACCGGGACCACCGGAAGGGTCCCTGGGGTCCACCGGGTGGGGCCACCTATCCTGGAGGGCCCCATGGGCTAAAGTGGGAGGGGAACCAGCCCCTAGTGGGCTGGTGCGCCCCCCCCATGGCCCTCCCCTGTGCCTAGGGTTGGAAATCCTAGGGGTGGGGGCGCCCCACTTGTCTTGGGGGGCACTCCACCCCCCTTGGCCGCCGCGCCCCCTTGGAGATTCAATCTCCTAGGGCCGGCCCCCCTAGGGGTCCTATATATAGTGGGGGGAGGGAGGGCAGCCACACCCGATCCCCTGGCCTCTCCCTCTCCCTCCTCTGACACTCCTCCCTCTCCCTGAGCTTGGCGAAGCCCTGCCGAGATCACCGTTGCTTCCACTACCACACAGTTGTGCTGCTGGATCTTCATCAACCTCTCCTTCCCCCTTGCTAGATCAAGTTGGAGGAGACGTCTTCCCAACCGTACATGTGTTGAACGCGGAGGTGCCGTCCGTTCGGCGCTAGGTCATCGGTGATTTGGATCACGACGAGTACGACTCCATCATCCCCGTTCTCTTGAACGCTTCCGCGCGCGATCTACAAGGGTATGTAGATGAACTCCTCTCTCCCTCGTTGCTAGATGACTCCATAGATTGATCTTGGTGATGCGTAGAAAATTTTAAAATTCTGCTATGTTCCCCAACAGCCCGAACGTCCGGCCTACCCTGTGTGCGCACAGTGAAGGGCCGAGGCCCGTGCACCCCTTCTCCCCCTAGACTATAAATACTCCACCTCATCCAACTTTCTAGGGTTAGCAAAGGATTAGCTCATATTTTGTGTGAGAGCTTTGCTCATCCACTTGGATACCTTCTCCTCGGAGATTCGAGCTTCCACCGGAGAAGATCCCCCGAACGGATTCAAGACCCCTTTTAGGGAAGAACTCAAGACCTCCTCACGGAGAAGACCGGCTACCCTTGTACCGTCCTTAGTTGTTCGTGGATCGTGTATATTTCCTTATGTACTCGAGGATCTAGCACATGTGTGACTTATTCGTGTTGGTTTAGTGTTTCGTCTTGTGTTTCCCCTTGTGTTTTCCCTCTTTTCCACCTCGTGTTCCTCGTGTTCTTCACGGGATCCGCTCCTTTCGTGAAAGATCGGCCGATTAGGGTTCCACCCTACATCAAGGTGGCACTGGATGAAGCCAGCAAAGCGAAGCTGGTTCCCCCTCCGAAGCCGGCCGACGAAGGAAGCTGGAAGCATCACAACCAATAGAACAACAAGCGCAAGCCGACCAGCTGGCCCAGTGCTACGACAACCGGCTCATCGCGGCTGCTGAGCAGGCGCCCACGCCCGACCCGGCAGCCAAACACCGGCAGACCATCAAGGTGGCATGGCAACCCGCCATGAGCTTCAAAGAGATGCTCGATGCCCCTTGCAAGCACCACAGCGGAGCAAGGCCGTCCACACACATGCTGCGGCAGTGCGCCATCACCAAGCGCCTCATAAGGGGCAACGTCCTGCCTCCTCCGGCCCAGGCTCCAGGAGCGGGGCAGCCGCCTCCGGCAGGCGGCGCGATGCGCGACGACGCCTACCCGTCCCAGAATGCGACCTACGTGGTCTTCACCAACCTCGGCGACGACAAGCGCAGCGAGTGGCTCCTCTGGCAGGAGGTGAACACCGTCATCCCGGCCAAACCAGAGTACATGCATTGGTCGGAGCGCCCGGTCACATGGACCTGGGAAGACCACCCGGCTGTCATGTCGAGTCCGGGTGGCTACACCCTCATCCTCGACCCCACCATCATCATGCCTTGGCACACGTGCAAGTTCTCCCGAATCCTCATCGACGGCGGCAGCAGCATCAACATTCTCTACCGCGACACCACGACCAAGCTTGGCCTCGAGGCCAAAGACCTGGGGCCTACCCGGACGATCTTTCACGACATTGTTTCCGGCCTCTCCTGCCCTCTGATAGGCCAGGTCCGACTCGACGTCCTGTTCGGCAAGAGTGACCATTTTCGACGCGAGCCGCTCTGGTTCAAAGTGGTGGATCTAACTAGCGTGTACCATGCGCTGCTGGGCCGACCCGCGCTCGGCAAGTTCATGGTGGTTCCCCACTAAGCCTACCAGAAGATGAAGCTGCCAGGTCGGAAGGGCCTCATCACCATCATCGGCGACTACCGCAAGTCCATAGAGTGCGCCCGAGACGGCACCAAATTGGCCGAGTCACTGGTCGTAGCCGAGGAGCGGCGCCAACTCGACCGGATCATCGTTGTGGCCAACGAAGCATCGGTCGCACCGATCCCGGCCGAGGAGCCGGCCGACGAGGCCTCATTCAAGCCCTCCAAGGAGACCAAGAAAGTGAAGCTGAACCCGGAAGACCCCAGCTGCGGCAAGTACGTTGTCGTGGGTACCCGCCTCGACAACAAATAGGAAGGCGAGCTCGTCGACTTCCTTCGTGAGAATCGGGATATTTTTGCATGGGCCCCAAAGGACATACCGGGTATCCCGAGGAAGTTTGCCGAGCACAAACTCCACGTCTTCAAGGATGCCAAGCCTGTCCGCCAACCCCTGTGATGTTTTTCCGAAGAGAAGAGAAGGACCATCGGTGAAGAGGTTGCCAAGCTTTTGGCGGCTGGCTTCATCATGGAAGTGTTTTACTCCGAGTGGCTGGCCACCCCAGTCATCGTCCTGAAGAAGAACAAGACGTAGCGCACGTGTATTGACTACACCAGCCTGAACAAGGCATGCCCCAAAGATCCATTCGCCCTCCCGCGAATCGACCAAGTCATCGACTCCACCGCCGGGTGCGAGCTCCTGTCCTTCCTGGATGCTTACTCCGGCTATCATCAGATCAAGCTAGATCCAGCCGACGCCCTGAAGACGTCCTTCATCATGCCCTTTGGGGCTTATTGCTACATCACCATGTCATTCGGCCTGAAGAACGCCGGCGCCACCTTCCAGCGCTGCATGCAGAAATGCTTGTTGCCGCAACTCGGCCGCCACATCCACGTCTATGTGGACGGCATCGTGGTGAAGACCAAGCAACACCTCATGCTCCTCGACAACCTTCGCCAACCTGCGCGAGTACAAGGTCAAGCTCAACCCAGAAAATGCGTTTTCGGCGTCTCGGCCGGAAAGCTACTCGACTTCCTCGTCTGAGCACGGCATTGAGGCAAACCTAGAGAAGATCAAGGCCATCGAGTGCATGCGCAAGCCGGCTCGGCTGCACGATGTCCAGAAGATCACCGGCTGCTTCGCCTCGGTCAGCCGGTTTCTCAGCCGACTGGGCGAGAGGGCCTTGCCCTTGTACCAGCTAATGAAGAAGACGACGCCCTTCGAATGGAGCGACTAGGCGGACGAGGCTTTCCGGGACCTCAAGCGCATGCTCTCCACCGCACCCGTCCTGGCCGCACCAACCGAGAAGGAGCCACTGTTGCTCTACATTGCTGCAACCTCACGGTCGGTCAGCATGGTGATGGTGGTCGAGCGACCAGAGAAGGGAAAGATCCAAGCCGTCGAGCGTCCCGTCTACTACCTGAGCGAGGTGCTCTCCGCCTCCAAGCAGAACTACCCACACTACCAGAAGATGTGTTACGGCGTCTACTTCACCGCCAAGAAGTTGAAGCAGTACTTTTAAGAGCATGTCGTCACCGTGCTCAGCACGGCCCCCCTCGGCATGATCATTAGGTGCCGGGATGCCTCTGGCCGGGTCGCCAAGTGGGCGCTCGAGCTAGCCGCTCACACCATCCTCAATGAGCCCCGCACCACAATCAAGTCCCAAGCACTGTTCGACTTCCTCGTCGACTCGACCGAGACCCAGTAGCTGCCGCTGCCGGACTCAATGCACTGGCGCATGCATTTCGACGGCTCGAAGATGCGTCACATCCTAGGGGCCGGCATCGTGCCATCCTCCCCAAAGGGCGACCGCCTCAAATACGCGCTCCAGATCCACTTCACCGCTTCCAACAACGTTGCCGAGTACGAAGCACTTGTGCATGGCCTCCGGCTCGCCAAGGAACTCGGCATCCAGCGCATCCTATGCTATGGCGACTCGGATCTGGTGGTGAAGCAATGCTCCGGCGAATGCGACGCCCGCGACCCCAACATGGCGAGATACCGCTTCCTCGTCCAGAAGCTGTCCTGGTTCTTCATGGCCTACGATTTCCTCCACGTCCCGCGTGCAGAAAACGAGGCGGCCGACACGCTCGCCAAGATCGCCTCGTCCCGACAATCAATCCTGTCCGGTGTCTCCCTCGACCACATGCGCAAGCCGTCTGTCAAGCCGTCTCCGGACTACGGGTCCATCTATGTCCCGGATGCCCCGAACGCGTCTCAACCTGGCCCGGGGGCTGCTGCCGTCGACCCGGCCGCCACCGTCCCTGACCCGGGGATTGCTGCTGTCGACCCGGCCGCCGCCGTTCCAACTCGGGGGGCGCTGAACCCGGCTCTAGGGCTGACGTCCCGAAACCCTCCATAGTGGCCATCCTCGCCGTGGTGACGGTGCCATAATGGGCCCTGCCCAGCTCAGAGTTTCTGGAGAACAGAGTTCTCCCCATGGACGAGACCGAGGCCCAGCAGGTGCAGTGTTGGGCGTCTGCGTGCAACATCATCAACAGCGAGCTCGTCAAACGCAGCTCCACCGGCGTGTTCCAGTGCTGCATCGAGCAAGACAAGGGCATTGAGATCCTCTTCGACATACACCAGGGCAAGTGCGGGCACCATGCTGCCTCGCGGTCCCTGGTGGGCAAGGCCTTCCGCCATGGTTTCTACTAGCCCACGTCCCTCCAAGACACCGAGTCACTCGTCCTCAAGTGCAAGGGATGCCAACGCTTCAGCAAGCGCAGCCACCAGCCGGCGTCAGCATTCCAGACCATCCGGATTGCGTGGCCCTTCACGGTTTGGGGACTCGACATGGTGGGATCTTTCAAGACCGCTCGAGGCAGCATGACGCATTTGCTGGTGGTGGTGGACAAGTTCACCAAATGGATCGAAGCAAGGCCAATCAAGAAGCTGGGCGGGCCAACCACCGTCTGATTCGTCAAGGACATCGCAGTGCGCTATGGCATGCCGAACAGCATCATCACGGACAACGGCATCAACTTCGCCAAGGGCGCGCTCGTGCAGTACTACTCCATCTCCGGCGTCCGCCTTGACCTGGATTCTGTCGCACACCCGCAGTCTAACGGCTAGGTCAAGCAGGACAACGGCCTCATCCTATCGGGCATCAAGCTGCGGCTCATTGAGCCGCTCATTCGTTCACCCTGACAGCTGGCTTGACGAGCTGCCGGCCGCCCTCTGGAGTCTGTGAACAACGCCAAACCGGTCGACCGGGTTCACCCTGTTCTTCCTCGTCTACGGAGCGGAAGCCATCATCCCGACCGACGTCGAGTTCGACTCGTCGTGCGTTGTGATGTACACCGAAGCCGAAGCCAAAGAAGCCCGCGAAGACGGTGTCGACCTGCTCAAAGAAGCATATCTCCTAGCGCCCAGCCGCCCAGCCATTTATCAGCAAGGCCTGAGGCACTACCACAGCAAGAAGATCAAACCCCTAGTGTTTCGGTAGGGAGACCTCGTCCTCTGACTCGTCCAGGAGCAAGCTGGCCAGCACAAGCTGTCCTCCCCGTGGGAGGGCCCCTTCATCATCAGCAAGGCCTTGTGCGATTGCAATGCTTACTACCTCATCAACACCCACAAATCAAACAAGCGCAAGAGAGACACTGCCAGCGAGGAAACAACCCGGTCGTGGAACGCGGAACTCCTCCGCCCGTTTTACAGTTAGCCGTTTGCACGTATGTATCGCTGCCTTTTCTAATCATGTGAAAACTATGGAGTCCTCGAACGACGCTCGGGGGCTGCCCTTTCCGACCAAGCTATTGTGTCTCCTACATTTGTGCATTATTTACCTCTCCATTAAACCCGGCCACCGGTCCGACTCGCTCGACCCGGGGGCTCAGGGGCTGGCCGGCTTGGTCACTACCCGCCGCCTTACTTAGTGGTTCCTGACGCATTGGGATCACCGCGGTCTTCCACTTCGCCCTAAGCCACAGAATCTGCTCTGGCTGCTGGCCGGCAAGCGCGCAAGGCCAGAGCACCAGCACGCCATGAACACTAAGTTAAGGACCGCCGAGTTAACCAACCCGGCCACGCCGCTTTAAGTTACCGCACGACCGACTGCTCGCCATCCAACTTCGCTGGGTTGCCGCCAGCCGACTCAGTGGGTGTTTCGCTCGTGCTCAATGCCCCGACAGCTAAAATACTGCGCGCTCCTCTCAAAG
>NC_041392.1:481221647-481240299 GCF_002162155.2 Triticum dicoccoides | reverse complement strand
CGTGAGGGGAAAATCGCAGAAAAACGGCTCGAAGGACAAAAAGCAAGAACGCGAACATCCACAAAATTTATACATCACAAGTTCAAATTTAAGCAGGCCCCAAGGCCAGAATTCATTACACCCAGAAACCCCCAGTGGGTGGGTGGATCTACTACCTAACAATTTTTTTTGCTAAGGTAAAAAGCAGGTGGCTTCAGGCATCTCCTCCGGTGGCCTCCGGGTCCGCTGAGGTGCCGGTGTCTCCCTCCTCGATGCCCACATTGCGGTAGACGCCCGTCTCCTCGGAGCTGCCCTCCGTGTCGTCTAGAAGAAGGTCGTAGTCGTCAGCAGGCATGACTCTGCCATCTTCCGCCCACCCCGGCCAGAACTCGTCATGGAAGGCGAACCCGGCGATGTAGCTGGCCCGCGTAGCAATCCGGCCGGCCTCCGCCTGCAGCTGGCCCTCTGAGCCGGCCTGCTGGCCCATCAACGCGTCTAGTGACAGGTCCGGATGCCAAGACATCACGAACCTAAGCGCCATCTCGGCGCCAGCACGAGCGGTGGAAACAGGCCAGTCATGAAGACGATCTGGCCCTACCTCCAGCCACCCGGCCAGCCGTGTAAAGCTGTTCGGCGTGACGGAACCCGGCCAGAGGGCAGCCGTCATCGCTGTGGCGACTTGAGAGAGCAGCTCCATTTGGTCGCCCAAGACTCATAGATGAGCCTCGGCGGCGGTCACTATCTCCGGGAAGGTCCAGGCCACCTGCGGATCGGTCCCGGAGCCGACAACCCCTTGCGGGTCATGCTGAAAGCGGACGGCCTCCTCCGCTAGCTCACGCGTCTTCGGGAAGGCCGGGGTCCCAGCCCCTGCGAAGAAAAAGAGCAAGTCAGAAAAATTACCAGGGACAAGAAACCGTGGTTCCAGCCCGGCAAAATCCAAGAAAAGCACTTACTGGAGAAGGACTCGTCCAGGTGTTGCGCTTCAAGCAACGTACCACGCCGCTCCAGGGCAAGGGTGCGGTAGCGCTCCTGCAGCGACTTCTCCAGCTCGGCAACCTTGTCAAGAGCCGCCTTTAGCTCGGCGTCCTTGTCCTCGGTCGTCTTCTCGGCCTCCTCGCGGCGACAGGTTTCCCCTGCCGGGTCTCCTCCGCCGCGGCCACCAGCGCCTTCAGGCGCTCCACCTCGGCCAGGAGCTGGCCCTTGTCATCAGCCAGTTTGCCGCGTTGCTGGTCCGCCTCGGCAAGGGCCCGCTGCGCCTCCACAACCTTGGGGGCTTCCGCCTTCAGGAGCTCCACCTCGGCCTCGAGGCGGCCCTTGTCGCCCTCCAGCCGTTCCGACAGCTGGCTGGCTTCGTCGAGCGCCTTCCTGATACGTCTCCGTCGTATCTATAATTTTTGATTGTTCCATGCCAATATTCTACAACTTTCATATACTTTTGGAAACTTTTTAAACTATTTTTGGGACTAACATATTGATCCAGTGCCCAGTTCCAGTTCCTGTTTGTTGCATGTTTTTTGTTTCGCAGAAAATCCATATCATACGGAGTCCAAACGGGATAAAAACTGACGGATATTTTCATCGAATGAATGTGAATTTTGGGAAGTGGAATCAACACGAGACGATGCCTGAGGGGGCCATGAGGCAGGGGGCGCGCCCCAGGGGGGCAGGCGCGCCCTTGACCCTCGTGGACACCCCGTAAGGCGGTTGTTGCCCTTCTTTCACCGCAAGAAATCTAATATCCGGATAAAAATCTTGTCCAAATTTCAGCCCAATTGAAGTTACTGATCTCCTGGAATATAAGAAGTGGTGAAAGGGCAGAATCTGGAACGCAGAAACAGAGAGACACAAAGAGACGAATCCAATCTCGGAGGGGCTCTCTCCCCTCCCATGCCAAGGAGACCAAGGACCAGAGGGGAAACCCTTCTCCCATCTAGGGAGAAGGTCAAGGAAGAATAAGAAGAAGAAGGGGGCTCTCTCCCCCTCTCTCCCGGTGGCGCCGGAACGCCGCCGGGGCCATCATCGCGACAACGATCTACACCAACAACTTCACTGCTGTCATCACCAACTCCCCCCTCTATGCAGCGGTGTAACCCCTCTTTTACCCGCTGTAATCTCTACTTAAACATGGTGCTCAACACTATATATTATTTCCCAATGATGTATGGCTATTCTATGATGTTTGAGGTGATCCATTTTGTCCTATGTGTTAATTGATAACTGTGATTGGTTTGAGTTGCATGTTTTATTATTGGTGCTGTCCTATGGTGCTCTCCGTGTCGCGCAAGCATGAGGGATCCCCGCTGTAGGGTTTGCAATATGTTCATGATTTGCTTATGGTGGGTGGCGTGAGTGATAGAAGCACAGACCCAAGTAAGTAGGTTGTTTGCGTATGGGAATAAACAGGACTTGATACTTTAATGCTATGGTTGGGTTT
Organism: Triticum dicoccoides; assembly: GCF_002162155.2. Lineage (NCBI taxonomy): Eukaryota > Viridiplantae > Streptophyta > Magnoliopsida > Poales > Poaceae > Triticum > Triticum dicoccoides. Next base: position 481,237,886 of record NC_041392.1, on the reverse strand, counting down.
TACCTTAATGATCTTTAGTAGTTGCGGATGCTTGCTAGAGTTCCAATCATAAGTGCATATGATCCAAGAAGAGAAAGTTTGTTAGCTTATGCCTCTCCCTCAAATAAAATTGCAATAATGATTACCGGTCTAGTTATTGGTTGCGTAGGGACAAATAACTTTCTTGTGTGACGACAAGCTCTCTACTAAAACTAACTTAGTTGTGTCTTCATCTAAACAGCCCCTACTTTTTATTTACGTGCTCTTTATTATCTTGCAAACCTATCCAACAACACCTACAAAGTACTTCTAGTTTCATACTTGTTCTAGGTAAAGCGAACGTTAAGCGTGCGTAGAGTTGTATCAGTGGTTGATAGAACTTGAGGGAATATTTGTTCTACCTTTAGCTCCTCGTTGGGTTCGACACTCTTACTTATTGAAAGAGGCTACAATTGATCCCCTATACTTGTGGGTTATCAAGACCTTTTTCTGGTGCCATTGCCGGGGAGTTATAGCGTGGGGTGAATATTCTCGTGTGTGCTTGTTTGCTTTATCACTAAATAGTTTTTACTTTGTGCTCTTGTTTTCAATCTTTAGTTATGGGTCGGAAACGCAAAATACCAAAAAAATTAGTTGTACCTACTGAAGCATTTTACTTGGATCATCTTCGATCCCTATGTGCTTGGGCTGAAACCCCACTAGCTTAGTTGAGGGAAAAATCTTTAGATGAGTATGCTTGTTATGTGCGACTCTGCAGATCTGAAAAAGGGAAACTTTTACTGGACCAAATTCATCGTTTGCAGTGCTATGCTTGGAATTTATGTGAAGTATATGATTGTACTTGTTATTCTAAAGACCCTAAGAAACACCTTCCTTACCAATGTGAGTTTAGTGATAATGGAATTATATCTTCGTATACTAAGGGTGTTTATAATTACTATGATGTTCAACAAATTGAAGAATTTGTTGCTTTTAGGGGTACTTGTGAAATTGCTTCTTTTATTGAAGAGTGTGATACTACTCTCTACAAATCTGAAAATTTGGCCATACTTAAAGTGATGTGCATTACCGAGAGGGCCCAGAGATACCTCTTCGACAATCGGAGTGACAAATCCTAATCTCGAAATACGCCAACTCAACAAGTACCTTTGAAGACACCTGTAGAGCACCTTTATAATCACACAGTTACGTTATGACGTTTGGTAACACACAAAGTGTTCCTACCATAAACGGGAGTTGCATAATCTCATAGTCATAGGAACATGTATAAGTCATGAAGAAAGCAATAGCAACATACACTACAAAAAAAAAGACACATCCGTGACATTTTGGGCCGAACGATTTTTTTTTCTGTCATGCATATGACACTTCTATGACGATAATTGTGACAAAACCCGGTATCATCATAGATGTGGTGGGATCCTACTTCTATGACAAAAAATCATGACAGAAAATGGGCTTTTTGTCCTGGGTGGGCCGAAGACGCAGCTGCATGACATCCTTTGGGCCGTCCATGACGGAAAAAACCATGGTAGAAGCGAGGGGGAGGAAAATTTCGGGGAGTTCCCGGTTACAGTGGGAGGCCTGGGCTAGACGGGCCACGGGTCCTGCACAACCCAGTTGATACCCTTCTCCGTCCCGAAAAAACAAAATTACTGCGCGCGCTGCTGGGTCCCTACTGTCATCCTCACCATGTACAATCATCTCCTTATTCCTCTCGGTTGTTGACCATGTTGACAACACCGGAGGGCGGCACCGCGGCGAGCGAACCAAGGCGGAGGACGATGGTGAGGCCTCGGATGGGAACGAATAGGAGCCGGGGCAGATCACAGCCAGCCGTGGGAGGCGGGAGCAGGCGGTCCCGCCGGCGCTGGTTTGGCTTTGGCGGCTCGAGGAAGAAGAGACTGAAGAAACGCGACAGACGTTGAATGTCAATCCAACGGTCAAGGTTGGCACAATCGTTTGTTGACTAAGCGGACACCAAGTAGCATACTTTTTAATATATAGGAAGAAACTTGCGAGGAAAATGCGTTCGTCTGTCGTCCTCCTCACAGGGAACATTCGCCACATAACTGACTAGCACCCTTGGTTTTCAACTGAGAGGTCTTGGGTTCGAGTCCCAAGAACTCTCAGTTTTGTCCTCCTTCCTTCCTCGCAAAAAGGGAAAGAAAATCAAAGACTTGGGAATGCGTACAGAACAAGCTAGTGTACCAGTAATGAGAAATTGCCGAGTTTTAGAAAAAAGAAAGATGTGCTCCTGTAGTTGGTTCGAATCCAAACCTAGACTATGACTATATATGGTGCTATGCTACTCTGCAAGTAATGAAACTGACATATCCAACGTTCGCTTCTCCTCTTCTCTACTTACTCTGCCTAGCATCAGAAGCTCAGGCCGCAGCAACCATGTTCGCTGGCTACTCGTCCACCTGCTCTTCAGCAGGCAACAACCAGATATGTGCCAAGTTGCAACCATACCATCGCGTGTGGGTCTCATCACACCCTCGCCGGCACGCGCACCGCAGCCGATTGCTCATCGCAACCCGCTGCCGTTGGTGTGGTGCCACTGCTGCAAATCACGCAGAGTCATCCGTCGCGTCTCAACCACAATCCGCAACCCTGGCCGAGTCTTCTACAAATGCCCGAATCATGGGCTAATAATATGTTTAAGTGTTGTTTTGCTGCTTTCAGTTGCTGATTTTTTAATAGTTTGGTTGATGATCTACCAACTTGATTCGTGCAGAAAAGGGAAGATTCGTGTGATTTGTATTTCTGGGAAGTTGCTGATGTGGGGGAATGCAACTACGCTGATTATTTGGTTAGCCGAGGAATCCCAATACCAGCAGGTTGGGGTGTTGGACAAGTAACTGAAGGAACGGCAGAAGAGGAAGATGCAGAGCAGAAGGTTAAAGATGTAGTTCCTCTGATCATGGCCACGCAATAGCTGCTGAACGGCCTTGACAGCAATGAGGAGATGAAAGATCTTGTGAAGATAATGGGCAAAATCGATGTGCTCTGTAGGATGATTGTCTCCATATTTGTAGTGTATGTAGCACTCGTGATGTATTCAGTGGCTACGACATGAGCACTTTGCTGAAACTAGTAATGAATGAAACCTGTGTAGAAGGCTGGGCGTAGTGTTGTGAACATCTAATGATTTCTATTAACGGAAATCAGGGGGTATCCCCTTTTGCTCATATAAATAAATAAATAGCAGAGGCCCTGTCGGGTCAGCTTTGTTCTCATTCGAAGACGTCGAGCAAATGGCAGTCCAACAGCAAACTATGTCATCAAATTCAAGTTTCACAGCCAAATATGAGTACAACTAAACAACAATGTCATCATGTTTTAGTTGTCATACAATCAGCAAACACAAATCAGCATACATAACAAGTGATGTTCTCACAGCAAAATACTAAACAACATGTTCATCAGGTTTCAGTTGTCATAGCAAACACAATTTCACATAGTAGATAAAAAACGTCTTCTGACAGCCAAATACAACAAAAGCAATGTAATCATGATCCGCAGCAGCAGCGTCAACATCTTCGCCATGTGTATCAGTCTGAATTGTAATTCCCCACGGTGTCATCTTCTTCTTCGTCCTCAACGTCCTCGAATGTTGGCTTCTTCTTGATCAACTCTTGTATGTCCATAGCATGACAGGCAATCTTTTTGCCGGCATCATTGACGTGATGGTTCTCAAAGATATTAGGAATATCTGTGTTATCTTGTACATCAGGAGCAGTGTAAGCATCATCTTGTTGTGCAACATCATTAAACGAATTCCTCTAATCAAACCTTTGCAATACTCTCTAGTCATCGCTTCATGCAAATGTGTCTTCCAAGAAAAATATCTGTGTTCCTTGATTTGCCAAAATAAAAGGCTCGTTGGTCAGGTACGCCACCTTGACAATGATGGATTTGAAATAATCATTAGTTTTGGGTTTTGCGATCCTGGAAAACAGGTTATACCAACGACAGCACAACAGAACCACACACCGATGATCCTCGAAACTGGAGATATACTGCAACTAAATAATGTCTGTTATGTTAGCATACATTTTAGTTGTCTCTTTGTCATACGTATCCTTGCTCATGATGGCATTGTTTTGTGTCTTCCTGCCTTCATCTCATGCAAGGGTGTTGTAGCGCACATCTCCAACAACGCAAGATTCATAATGTCTTACCCGAGTATCAGGACCCATTGCTAGTGAGTAAAGGGCATCATCAACTGCCTGCCCATCCTCCCGCATCTTCTTAACCTATGGTTAGAAAATAGACAAGCTGATCATCTTATGTACTCAATATATTAAAAAAACTGACAGTGCACTTCAAAAGCTTACATGGTTCTTGAACCATTTCGCAAATCCTGCCATAACCAGTTTGTCAATGTTTCTTGGATTTTGCGGCAGTAACTCCTCTTTGTAGATGCTGCACAACATAGTGATCGCGTCAAACATCTAAATATATAAGAATGTGCTGCAAGTTTAGTAGATTATGATGTATAAGCTGCAGTACTGCACTTACTTGATATAAGGTAGTATCTCAGGACAGTTATTCAACACATACCAAAACCATTTTGTCCAAATCTTTAGGTTTGTCCTCTTGTCGACTCTTCCCTGTAACTAGAACAGAATAATCGAAAACATTGAGCCCGAGATTGTCTTCACTCACCTCTTTGCTAAGCTGATCAGCTGTTTCAATATATTTTTAGTAGAATGTCAACGCTTCTGTAGCAATGTAGGCCTCTGCAATGGAACCCTCGGGTCTAGCTCTGTTCCTAACATAGCCCTTGAAAGTGCCTAGCCGCCTTTCAATAGGGCACATCCAGCCATACTGTACTGGACCTCTAAGTAGTGCCTCATCAGGTAGATGAACAACCAAATGCACCATCACATCAAAGAAGGCTAGAGGATATATCTTCTCAAGGTCTCATAGGATAGTTGGTATCTTGTCTCTAAGACGCTCCAAAGCATCTATCCTGATATTCCTACTGCATAGTTCCCTGAAGAATTGTCCCAACTCAGCAACTGCTCTGTATAAGTCAGGGCGGCCCAATCCTCTAAGGATAACAGGTAAAACCCTTTGAAGTAGGACGTGTCAGTCATGAGTTTTCAACCCTTGTACCTTGTTTCCATTTGCACTGACTCTCCTTTCAGGGTTAGAAGCAAATCCATGTGGGAATCTCACACGTGATAGGACCTCGCAGAATTCTTTTCTTTTTACCTTGTCCAAGACGTACACAGCTGGTGCCATATCCCGTGGTTTACCTTCATCTTGCACCTGCAAATCCTTTCTGATACCTAGGTGTGTCAAATCAATCCTAGATTTTATCTTTCGTCTTGCCTTCAATAATAAGAAGTGTGCTGATAATGTTGTCACATATATTTTTCTCGATGGGCATCACATCAAGATTATGCCGCAGATCCAAATCTTTCCAATACTCCAAGTCCCACAAAGTGGACCTGCGGGTAAACAATAATCTCTCTTCTACCCTGCCACGCTTTCTTTTCCTGCTACCATTACCATGATGGTTTCCTGGTGTAATATGCCTGACCTTCTCTAATTCCACATGCAACTCATCGGCGGCAAGCCTCTTTGGCACATCACGGTTTTCATGCTTTGCATTAAACACATGTCTTCGGTATTTTCTAGGATGTGGCTTGTCCTTGGCAAGGAAATGGCAGTGTCCAATGTAACAGATCCTGCTAAGTATTGCGTATGACAGAGGATTCCTGTCACAGCGAACACATGCATTATAACCATGTGTCGTTCGCCCAGACATAGTGCGCAAAGCCGGATAATCATGGATGCACCAAATTATAACAGCACGCAGAAAGAAATCAGCTGGTGGGCGTCTATATAGGTCTCGAGTGAGAACACCCTTCCATAGCTGTTGAAGTTCCTCCACAAGAGGCTCCATGAACAAATCAAAATCCTTTCCAGGACTTTTTGGACCTGGGATGAGCAAGGCCATCATGTAGTTCGATTCTTTGGTGCAGACATTTGGAGGCATGTTGTAAGGGATAACAAGCACTGGCCACATGCTATATGTGGCGCTCTGGTGGCCAAATGGGTTAAATCCATCTGAAGCTAAGCCAAGTCTAATGTTTCTTGAGTCAGCAGCAAACTCTTTGTGTTTATCATTGAAGCTTTTCCACTCACTACCTTGAGATGGATGGCTCATTACATTCTGATCTCTGTACTGCTGGTTCCTAGAATGCCACAGTACATCCTCTCTTGTTTCAGCATCATGAAACAACCTCTGCAATCTTGGAGTAATTTCAAAATGTCTCAGAACATTACGAGGAATCCTCTTCACAGCATCGCCATCTTTCCATCTTGATGATTTTCATTTCGGGCATTCACTTAAGTTGGCATAATCCTTCCGGAACAGAACACAATTATTCTTACAAACATGGATCATATCATATCCAATTCCAACTGCATGAAGGAAATTCTTCATTGTACTGTAGGTGTGTGGCAGCTCAGACGCATCTGGGAAAGATTCGCGGAAAGCAGCCAACATCGCATCGAATGATTTGTTGGTCATCCGCTCATATGTCTTCACCTGAAGAAAGGTGACCATAGCTGAGAATACGGATAACTTATTTCCTGGGGTGACATCAACGTTGCATTGTTCCAACATGCGGGCCCACCATTTTTCTTCTGCAGGTGAAAGTTCAGGAATGCACTAGAATTTCGTAGCATTGTTTCAATGTTGGTCAAACTCACTGGCTCCGCCACCACCACCTCCTCCTCCTCTTCCACCTGAGCATCAGGCAGATCAAGATGGTGATCTGCTGCTTCCACGTAGTCAATGACAATGACGTTCACAGCTTCACCATGATGAACCCACCTAGTATATGTGACCGACATCCCATACAAGTGTAGATGATTTTGCACAGTTGACTGGGGTCTTGTAACTGAATTCATACAACTGCTACACGGGCAGAGCACATCCGATTTCGAACCACCGTACTCAGCTCTGATAAAGTTCATGAAGTTTTCAACCCCCTCGACATATGCAGTGGAGAATCTTCAAGCAGAAGTTATCCAAGTCCTGTCCATCTGTTAGACATACAAATTAGTTCTTCTACTAGATATTACAGGAAAACATATATGCTTTTTTATGAAGTCCAGAAAAAATACCTAGGTCGATGTCTAAAGCTATGGCAAGATATTTGGACGAGCAGATCTAAGTAACGAAATATATGTAAAGCTAATTCAGCAAACAGATTTGAGTGCCAAATTATGGCAGGCTGTTTCAGCAGTCAATGAGGCCGAGCACACAGCCATCAAACTATCAAAGGCCATCGCAACAACAAAGATCGAGTATAAAACGGTGTAGAGCTATTTCAGCTAATAGATTGGCTAGTAGACCATGGAAATCTATGTCACAATAAATATATGGCAGGATATTTTAGCAACTAATCGGCCTTGGCATGCCATCTCAGCTAAGCATATTGAGTGCAGAATAGGGCAAGGAAGCTTCTTAAGCAGAGCATATTGACAGTAAACTACTTCGGCAAACAGTGAGATTAACAGCGTCTATCAGCTAACATTCAGCGCTACACCGACATGAACGGGGCCTCAGTCTAGAATGCGCGTACCGTGGGAGAAGCTGACCGCAGTGCGTCTCCACACGAACGTCGCCAGCGGTGGCGGCGCTGACCGCCGTGCGCCTCCACAAGAACGTAGCCAGAGGTGGCGGCGCGGCTAGAGGATGGCAGTCTATGAGAGCGTACTGTGGGAGTGAGAGCATCGCCGAGCCGCGGCGCCGACGTATCGGCGCAGCAGGGAGGGCGGCTTTGGAGGAGCGAATGGAGTGGAGGGGGACAGGGGGGAGGGGGTTTGGGGAATATTATTGGCTAGTTGGCCGATGGGCGGTTGAATCGGATTTGAGGGGAATTTTTGGGTGTGGTGGGGGGGGGGAGGATTTTCGCGTGGTGGGCACGGGGAGTTTGGCGCATGGTCGGTTTCTCCAAGTGCAGTCCCACGTGTCTGTGAAGAGGCAAGCTGAGGCGCGTTCCGTTTGTGTGAGCCGTGTGCAGGACCGAACGTGTGTGGGGTGCAATGCAACCGCGACAGGAGTGCTGTGAGTGTACCGCATTTTTTCCTTTTAAACTAGGTGCTTCGCCCCCTCAAAAAAAATATGTGGCTTCGCGCGATCCATCGATACTACTACTAGTAATCCGGTAATCCCGACTAAAACGGCTCGGCCGGGTCTTTTCCCGCGCGATATGCTGGGAGGTTGGCTTAGTTGGGTTTTTAGGACGAGTAATGCTACACCTACGTAATCCCAGTTACGTAATTAACATAATGTGAAACGTGTGAGCTGTTGATTGTAGATTGGGGGGAGGGAGGGGCCCACCACCATGAAAATCAGGGGAGGAGAGAGAGAGGCAATTTACGTTAACCCTTTCATAGGTTCCCGTAGATGTAGAAAGATGTGTCCGATCCTGCAATACAGGCTGTCCGATCTATATCTAACGGATAGGAAGGAAACTATGACAATTTACCCGCACTCCTCTCCACATTTGCAGATAAGGCTTTCCCTCGTTCATCCTTTTCTCCCACAAGATCTTGATCTTCCGTGCAATGCATGGGCATCTTGCTAGTACTCCTACAATATGTATATTATTGTGAAAGTTCATATACACCGGCCGAGATTAATGCAAACACGACAGATTTTCATTACATTTCGAACTTTTATAGGACAAAAAAATAAAAGAAACCCGACCCTAAACCTATTCTACAGCGGCAACCGACATCCTCCATCTGTGATCTCCATGTACGAGGGCGGGGTTCAAGACCCGTGAAGTGAAGGTGCGGTCTCCGGCGAGGAAAAGTAGAACACGAGAGACGGACCGGCCAGTTGGCACACCATGCCCTGCCGCCTCCCATGCCCTACTCATCCTCGGAGGAGTCCCCGACCTCGGCAGTGCCGGACGTTGGACGGCGGCAAGTAGGACGCGTGGCTGACGGTGCTCCCGTCGTCGGCCGCCAGCATGGCCATCGCTTGTGCGGCGACTTGAGCGAGGGCGGCGACCTCGAGCTCCATCCCCGAAGACAAGCTCTCCCGCAGAGCGTTTGCGCTTGCAGTCATGGCGGATGTGGTTCCAGGTAGGAGGAGGATGCGCCATGGTGTGGAGGTTAGCTGGGCGTTGCCGCTTTGAGTAGCGCATTCCAGTGAGGGCAAGCGTCTGGGTGCGTCATTAAGTCTCCGGAGTTGGTTCCGCGGGCACTGAGCCTCTTAATGACGACATACGAACGAACGGCATGAATGAGGGCAGTTGGCACCGGCTATGAACGCACCGCGCGACGGCGTGAGGGATGAGGGTTTTGGTGTGCCAGGGTAGTCAGCTGCGGTCGTGGCAACGTTGGAGATGCCCTTTGCTCACATGCGATCCCCGCATGTCCTTGAAAAAGCAAGACGACCCGGCATGGTCTCAGGTCCAAAGGATGCAGTTGGCCACGCTACACCACTCCACGGATGCGTCGCGGCGCCCCGTGCATCCTCGACGAGCCGGGTGTTGGGATGTGTTTGGATTTTGGCCAAAGTGCACCTTGCCAAAATTTTGGTCATGACCAAAAGATTGGTCTTTGTTTGGATGGTTGCCATTTTTTTGGCATGCCAATGAACTCTAGCCAACTCTAGTTCATTTTTCTTGCCAATGTCGGCTAAATCATGGGCAAACAATACCTCAACCAAAATTTTGGTCATGACCCAAAGATTGGTCTTTGTTTGGATGGTTGCCATTTCTTTGAGATGCCAATGAACTCTAGCCAACTCAAGTTCATTTTTCTTGCCAATGTCGGCCAAATCATGGGGCAACCTTGGGCACAAACCAAACATACCGTTGGTCGTGCTACAACACTAACGCCACCCTCGGCAAAGTGAAACCGACCGTGTCTAGCAACGATATGAGCGTGTCGCTCACCGCGGTCGCCGTGTCCAGAGGCGGTGCTGGAGCTGCGCCCCGTTGTTGGCCCCAACAACCCACATGAACGGTTGTCGGTGGCGAGGAGGTCGTGGGCCAGCTCCTCCATTAGACTAGTCTACGCTACGTTGTCCAGGCGGGTGTGCCCCACATGTCTGTCTCCCTGTTTTCCCGGCCATATTCGAGCGTCAGTGCTCCGCGTTGCGCATTAGACCTTTCACTATGTAGGCCAAGCGAGACAACTTATTGTTTATTTGAGACGTTCAAGTATAATCATGTGGCATTTGCTTATTTCTCATTCCTCTCCAACCCTCTTCTCCATCGATCATGTCGCCCTCCAGTCGAGTCCATCCTCCCGCATGCCTCATTTGAACATTCTGCTGAGTATCATTCGCATGTAGCCACCCTAGTCCTCTTTCAATAGATCTCCAGACCCCGAGAAGAAATCGAGAGGGAACGAGTGGGGGCACGTGATACCTAAGGCGGATTCGGAATTTTGAACCGGTGATCATAGCATCCGCAAATCATATATAAAGGGTATTCAATGTTCGTTTCGTTTTTGAACGTACAATATACTCCCTCCTATCCTTTCTAGTTTACATATAAGTTTTATGTGTAGTCAAAGTATATCTACTTTGATCAAAATGGTATCAACATTCAACAACGCCCAATCAATATTGTTAGATTCGTACGTACTCCTAGATTTATACTCGAGATGGTTTCCAATTTGACTATTGACAAGATTAATAGTACATGAGATGTATAATGTGACAATTGTATCATTGGAAACTCCTTTCACATCCAAATTTGACCGTATGCTTTTGTAAGTTGCATGTCATATATTATTACTCTAACATTTGGTCAAAGTTAGCCTCGAAAAACGCATTAGACCCTGTATGCTTTGTGTAAGTTGCATGTCATATATTATTACTAAACATTTGGAAGTGGATCCTCTGACGTAGGTATCCCTGCCTTACCCTCCCTTTCGGTGACTTACTGGCGGACCCCATGCTTGCTAGGCCCCGCATGTCAGTTACTCAATGGGTTCGGCCACGTCAGGCGATCCTCATCCATAGTATACTCCCTCTGTTTTTATTTACTCCACATAAAACGGAGGGAGTGGTGGTATAATAAATGACGCGGGCGGGGGAGGGGGAGGGACGTCGGTTTGCTCTCAACTGCGGTCCCACAAGTGAGCGAAAATGCAAGACGAAGCGCGTTGCATTCGGTGAGCGACGTGGAGGGTCTAGCGTGCCGGGGATGCAACGCGAACACGACAAGAGCGATGCACAGTCAAAACCGATTGACCGGTCGTCACCGGAACCACTATTCACACCAGAACCTTCGCTGCTCGGCCTACGCCAGCCACTGCCCTAAAACCACACCAAATCTCCAGCCCATTCCCCCACCTTTCAATCCCCTAGCCCGCATCAAGCGTCCCCTAGTTCGCCGGAAAGCCATGGTGCACCGCAAGATCACTTACTACAAGATGCTGACGCTGGAGCGCCGCGCAGAAATCGCGGCGGCGGTCGGCGCCACAGACCTCCGTTCCCAAGCTCGCTTTGCGGCGGGCCAATCCCCGAGTTCTCTGGAGCCAAGCTAGGAGGAGGAGGAAGCCGATCCAATGTTCATGGCGGAGGTCACGGCACAGAAGGCCCCCGATGGGTATGAGACAATGGACGTCGACTTCGTGCCGGCGTCCGAGTCCCCCATGGTGCAGGTGGACCGGCGGTTCAACATGGAGATACTAAAGGAGGACCGGCAGGCAGAGGCTCAACTCGACACGGAGCGCGCGCATGCCACTGCCATCGAGGCTATTCTGCAGGCAGAACCGAATGTCGTGGATGTGAACCGGGCGGAGGAGGCTCAACTTGAGGCGGAGCGCGCGGATGCCGCTGCCATCGAGGCCCTCCTGCAGGCGGAACCGAACGTCCTGGATTTGAACCGGGTGGCAGAGGCTCGACTCGACGCAGAGCGCGTGGATGCCGCTCTCATCGATGCCCTCCTGCAGGCGGAACTGGACATCCTGGGCTTGAACCGGGCGGCGGAGGCTCGACTCGACACAGAGCGCGCGGATGCCGCTGCCATCGAGGCCCTCCTTCAGGCGGAACCGGACGTCCTCGACTTGAACCGGGCTGTGCTTTCGTCCGTGCAGAGCGCCCGGACGCTCCGCTTGAACGAGTAGCTGGAGGCCGAGGACAACCACGGTGCGGAGACACACGTCGGTAGCGACGGCTAGTTCGCGCCGGTAGCCAAAGATGACGAGGTCATCTCTTTCCGCGAGCAGTGATAATTTTTCTTTATGTTGTTGTTTTTATGGATCTTTTGCTGTGTAAAAACATATATTTGTTATGCAAGTCGCCTGACTTGGGTCAGTCTACCATTTCAGGCGGTTGGATGAATATCCTACGTCTCCTAACCCTTCTTTCCTTCTTCCTCACCTCTTCTTCTTCCCCAACAGACCACCGCACGGGCCGTACAGATACTCCCCAACATGCGGTTGGATAAACATACTCTATAAAACGAAAATTATGTGTCAACGATAGGATGGCTGAGTTTGGTGTGTTCACATGCGACAGCTCGTGTCAGTGAGGGTGCGTTCCCTTGGTTGGGTTTGCGGTGTGCAGGAGCGACTGTGTGAGGGTGCGGTGCGACCGCGGCGTGCAGGAGCGACCGTGTGAGGGTGTAGTGCACCCGCTATAGCCATGCGCAAGTGGACCTCCTTCTCATTTTGAAAACTTTAGGCAAGCTTGGCAAAAATGTGTGGCGAAGTTTGGCAATGCAAGGCCTAGATCCAAACAGGATAAGTACGTACGTACTAGGAGTACTAGTGTTAAAAAAGAATGGCTGGGTTTTCCTTCGCGGGATTTAATCGATACAAATCCTCGTTTCACGTGTCAATTAATGCATATTTTTTTCTCCAAAGACCAAAGAGCTAACCATCTCACTCCTCATCGCTTGATTAATGCAGCGCCATGCAAACCAACCTTCTCACTTCCGCATGCATGCAGGCGATATTAATGTCCTTGGTTGCTAACCCCATCAATTTTGCCTCAATTAGTGTTAGTGGCCCTTTGCAAATTGTAATTTTGATATACTGGCCTTGTGTACAAAAAAATGGAGGTAGTAACTATATTTGACTTCCTTCCCCATTGCGGTGACGTCGACGATTTTTTTGGGTGGTTTGGCGAAGTGCATTCGACGGAGAACACCATTGAGGGAGACCATGGTAAGTCGTTGGCAAGTGCTGCCTGCAAGGCGAGACAACCACCTTATTTGCATCTAGGAAGTCCTTTACTAGTACTACTAGGAGTAACTAATGCGGTGAGATGGCTTCTCGAAGAAGACGATGGAGAAGCAGAGTCACCGAAGAGTGAAATGATGGTTGCTTCGTCTGTGCTTTTGTGATTTGACGCCTCACTGCTTTGTGATTTGTGATAGAAGGGACAGGGGAGTAGACTCTATGCTCTATACTGTACTACATGCGTCCAAGCATGGGAGAAAGAGGAGAGACGTTGCATTTTTCTATTCCTTCAATCAATCAATCAATCAATCAGGGAGCTTCGGTTCCATCTTTTTAGCTTTGGCAACACCGTCCACAATGGTTCCCACGATGCCAAAAGCTATTTTCACATTTGGCTACACATTGTGGATGCCCTTAACCGTACCACTTGGTTTTGCTCCTGTGTGCTATCTATACAAATCTCAATTATTGATCTAAAAAATTATAGAATCGAGATTAGTAAAAAGGAGGTGATTTTGCCGTGCGGATGGCGGGGGAGGTTTCTTATTTGAGCAATGCTACATCCACATAATGGTTTGCGTAAAGTTACGAACTGATGTGATGTGGGACTATTTGATTGGATTAAAGGAGAGGATTAGGCCCACCCCACCTGAAAATTAGGGGGGGCATATATAGATTAGATGGAAAGTATACATAGCGGCTACGTAGCCCTTTGTAAGTCTAGGATTAGGCTTCTTATTTTCGAAGGATGTTGTCCTGGCAGTTTGCTAACATGTGGTCCCATGTGTCAGTGCTTTACGAAGCCGATCCGTGTCCCACATGAGGCAGAACAACGGCAGAAGAAACACGTGGTTAAGTTGAAGAAGATGAGGGAGAAGCGGATTCAGCAATGAGTAAAATGATGGTTGCTTCGTCCCTCCAACTAAACTGCGGGAAAGTTGCAGCTTTGTGATTTGACGCCTCATTGCTCATTACTACGCCGGCGCCATGACTGGGGTGCTTCACCCCGGCTGCTCTGCACTGTATTCCGGTATGGCATGCGGACCCGGTAGCTTGATGTCCCACATGTCGGCGAAAGGGACTAGAAGATTTATGAAAGCGAGCGCTCCACTCTTATGACGGAGGAGTAGACGACACGACGGCCCAGTGAACTGTCACTTGTACTGTATAGTACTATAGTTTTGCTGTTTCGCATGATCCATCGATACAAACCCGATTAAACAGGAAAGGGCGGGATTTTTCCCGCGCTGTAGATGATACTGGCCATACATTTCAAAGGCAATTTTAATGTATGCAAACTGAATAATTATAAGTGACAATATGATATCTAGTAAAACTAAAAACACATATAATTTATTGTGTTAGAGTGTAGTAGTAGTGCTGTATTGCATAGTTGTTAGATGTAACATGCGAGAACGTGCAGAGATGTAGTTTTGGAGGGCCTATAGAGAGAAAAGCGTAATACGGTCACCGAACTTTATAATAAGCTGATTACGGTCACTATATACGTTTTGCGGTGATTATACGGTCACTTGCTCATAGCTTAGCATCGGATTGCACTCTGTTGACCGGCCAAATAGTCTGCGTGGCGCCATGTTGACTAGTTAAATTGACCACGTTCGTTGTGGGTCCCACTTGTCAGTTCGCATAGGCAAAAGGTTAGATAAACACAAATTTACGCAGGCGCGACAAGGCTCCACCTGTGCGCGGGAATCACCTGGTTGTGTATGTGTCTGTCAGGGCCTGATGTGTGCACATGCACGTGTAGATTGAGCACTTGAGCGTGAGAGTGTGTGTTGGTCGTGTGGTGTACTGGTGTGTGCATGCATGCGTGCGTGTGTGCATGTGAGTGTTGCGTGCATGCGTGTGAGTGTTGCGTGCGTGCGTGGCTGCGTGTGTACGTGTGAGTGTTGCGTGCGTGCGTGGGTGCATGTGTTTGTGTGAGTGTTGCGTGGATGCAGTTCGTGTGCATGCGTGCGTGCATGTATAATCACCACACCAGCTCCTGTGTGTTAAAACAGACGGTTCGGCTTGCCAATGCAAGGCCACCTTGTCCGCTGTGCCCGCGGTCATGACTTTGAACCACCGTCCAAATATTTTTTTGTCGTTTGTTTTCATTCTTACTAGCAAGATGCCCGTGCGTTGCATGTAACATCAAGATGCATTTGTATGACTTGTTTATCTTGTGAGAGAAAAGGATGAATGAGGGAAGGCCTTATTTGCAAATGTGGAGAGGTGTGTGGGTACCTTTTTGCAAAATTGCCATAGTTTCTTTCCTATCCGTCAGAAATAAATCGAACGGCCTATATTGCAGGATGGCAGGCACACCATCATCACCAACTCTGTTTTTTATAAGAGTGTATTTTATGTATTTTATAAGAGTGTAGATGTAGAGTAGATACAAGTCGACAGGTGGGCACGATGGTAGTGAGATAATGTGATGCAACACTAGAGGTGCCACGTGGAGCGTTTAACTGGTCAACTAGTCATGTCATGAGCAAATACAGAGTTGTACGGTGAGCCCGTGACTGCATAATAACCACTAAACGTAAATGGTGACCGTAATGAGTGGATTCTGACGTCCAATGTACGTATCGTGCTTTCACTTCAAATACAATGATCGTCATTGCATATATCGCGAGAGAAAGATGAAACATGCATGAATTTTCTGGGGGCTTACTTTTAGAGGGCCTGGAGATAGTTTTGTGTGCATATGTGAAAGGGGTGTACAGGGGGGTATGCGATGGAGAGAGAGATGCTCTTCGTTTCTCTTTATTATGACTAACTTTGTATATAGTATAAAAATATACAAATTCACAGTGCGGAATAAATATCATTGTGGGCACCATGCAATGCAAATTAGCATTCGTACTCCTCCATATAACTTTGTAATGTTGTATATATGTAGAAACTCTAAAATAATTTTTTGGCCACACTTTATTCAAAAGGAATGTTGTATGCGAAATAAACGTGAAGAGAGGGCTTTTTAGATCAATGGGGTACATGATGTAACATGTGTGAATGTGTAGTTGATGCATTTGGCGGGGCCTAGAGAGGTATGTGTGTGTATTA
>NC_041392.1:481125104-481221265 GCF_002162155.2 Triticum dicoccoides | reverse complement strand
GAGTGAGAGAGACAAATATGATGTCATGACAAGAGATTCCATTCCCTTGAGTGTGTATATGCAAGGGGGAGGGAATAGAGGCACCAGGAGAAATTTTCTGTGTGTGTGGTGTTTCTGTTGGTATGTGTGGGTGTGAGAAGATAATGAGACGTGGGGGCAGAGGGTGTGTCACCGTGTGAGGTCCGGTGGGTCGAGGTGAGGCCCTTCATTCTGTTCCGTCCTGCGCCACATTGGTCGGCCCGTGACTCATTTAGGTGTTGGGGAACGTAGCATAAATTCAAAATTTTCCTACGTGTCACCAAGATCTATCTATGGAGTCATCTAGCAACGAGGGAGGAGTGGATCTACATACCCTTGTAGATCGCGCGCGGAAGCATTCAAGAGAACGGGGTTGATGGAGTCGTACTCGTCGTGATCCAAATCACCGATGATCCTAGCGCCGAACGGACGGCACCTTCGCGTTCAACACACGTAAGGAGCAGCGACGTCTCCTCCTTCTTGATCCAGCAAGGGGGAAGGAGAGGTTGATGGAGATCCAGCAGCATGACAGCGTGGTGGTAGAAGTAGCGGGATTCCAACAGGGCTTCACCAAGCGCTGCGGGAGGAGGGAGATGTGTCATGGGAGGGAGAGTGAGGCACCAGGGCTTAGGTATTGCTGCCCTCCCTTCCCTCACTATATATAGGGCCAAGGGAGAGGGGGGGCGCAGCCTTGGCCCTTCCTCCAAGGAAGGGTGCGGCCAGGGAGGAGTCCATCCTCCCGAAGGCACCTCGGAGGTGCCTTCCCCCTTTAGGACTCTTCCTTTCCCTTATCTCTTGGCGCATGGGCCTCTTGGGGCTGGTGCCCTTGGCCCATACAGGCCAAGGCGCACCCCCTACAGACCATGTGGCCCCCCGGGGCAGGTGGCCCCACCCGGTGGACCCCCGGGACCCTTCCGGTGGTCCCGGTACAATACCGGTGACCCCGAAACTTGTCCCGATAGCTGAAATAGCACTTCCTATATATAATTCTTTACCTCCGGACCATTTTGGAACTCCTCGTGACGTCCGGGATCTCATCCGGGGCTCTGAACAACTTTCGGGTTACCGCATACTAATATCTCTATAACCCTAGCGTCACCGAACCTTAAGTGTGTAGACCCTACGGGTTCGGGAGACATGCAGACATGACCGAGATGACTCTCCGGTCAATAACCAACAGCGGGATCTGGATACCCATGTTTGCTCCCACATGTTCCACGATGATCTCATCGGATGAACCACGATGTCAAGGACTCAATCAATCCCGTATACAATTCCCTTTGTCTAGCGGTATGATACTTGCCCGAGATTCGATCGTCGGTATCCCGATACCTTGTTCAATCTCGTTATCGGCAAGTCTCTTTACTCGTTTCATAACACATCATCCCGTGATCAACTCCTTGATCACATTGTGCACATTATGATGATGTCCTACCGAGTGGGCCCAGAGATACCTCTCCGTTTACACGGAGTGACAAATCCCAGTCTCGATTTGTGCCAACCCAACAAACACTTTCGGAGATACCTGTAGTGTACCTTTATAGCCACCCAGTTACGTTGTGACGTTTGGCACACCCAAAGCACTCCTACGGTATCCGAGAGTTGCACAATCTCATGGTCTAAGGAAATGATACTTGACATTAGAAAAGCTTTAGCATACGAACTACATGATCTTGTGCTAGGCTTAGGATTGGGTCTTGTCCATCACATCATTCTCCTAATGATGTGATCCCGTTATCAATGACATCCAATGTCCATGGTCAGGAAACCGTAACCATCTATTGATCAACGAGCTAGTCAACTAGAGGCTTACTAGGGACATGGTGTTGTCTATGTATCCACACATGTATCTGAGTTTCCTATCAATACAATTCTAGCATGGATAATAAACGATTATCATGAACAAGGAAATATAATAATAACTAATTTATTATTGCCTCTAGGGCATATTTCCAACATTAGGAAGACCCATGGATGACTAGTCGTACAAGACAAAGATAGCAGAATTGTGAAGGACTCTGTGTCCAGTGACAAAGCTGGCTAGGATTTGTAACCCTAGGTTCTCGGACTAAGGTAACCCCTTTATCTCTGATATTACTATTCATCCAACCTAACTTTAAGGGGCATCCTACAGAATGCTCTGCTAGAATCATACTCGTCGATTAGGAAGAGAGGTGTGAGACAATGCGTGAGAGACAGGCGCAAAGATAATGTGCGTACATGAGACACGTAGGCAGGTCCATGTATATAGAAAGGGTCGATGAGGATTGTGCGTGTGTATGTTTGCGAGAGGAAGAGTGCTTGTGATAAAGGTTAGTGAAAATAGTTGTAAATGGTTACGAGAGGGAGGGAGGGTTATATCATGAGCATGTGTGCGAGAAAGACACCTTGGGAGAGAGTGTGTGAGCATGTGTGAGAGACCACTGATGGAGAGTGAAACTACACGTAAAAGACTGCTCTACACATTGATTAAAGATATAAATTGTATCCAAATATTAGGATGGGATCATGATATTTGCAATTCGCATAAGGAGCGGTCATTGATCCATCAGACATCTAGATTCTATCGAATTTGAGCATGTCTATGTTGTTATTCGACACAATTGATCCACATAGTTAGTATTTTGAACTCCAGACAATGCATCGCTTTAGCAATCGAATATAAACATGAGTATAGTTCATGTTGTGTGTGTAAAGCACATTATACATACGAAAGTTACACAATGGACATTATAAATAGCTACTACCTATGAACTAGCATACATTTGAATTCAACTTAAGGTGGTTTAAAAAAATCGAATTCAACATGAAGTCCATTCAATTATTTGAATTTGATATCATGGCATTTGTAAACCATACCTAAATTATGGGGGCGCCAATCTTTGCTCTGATTTTCTACATAATAGCATATGTAGTCGTGTACAAAATAGATTCAAATTTAGCTCCTCCATTCCAAAATAATCGTAGTTACAGGATTTTCAAGTGTCAAAATTTCAAAAAGAAGCGGATAATTTAATGAGGTTTTCAAACATACAAGGTCAAATATAACGTTGTATATTTAGGTCAATCCTCATAGTTCAAGATTACTCTAAACGTGAATGCTTGTGTTTCAAAATTTTGAACGAAGTGCCAAAAGAGCCTCTACTCGCCCGAAACCGTGTGAGACCAATGTTTGGTAGTACAAGGAAATTACTTTTCTAATAACTCCGACCCGTGAAACCTACTAGCCCGACGCCCAAAGGTCTAAACCGGGGTAGGTTTGTAGCTTCATCTAGACGCCACGCAACCGCATCCGAAAAACATTCATACACAATGGCCGCCTAAGCACACATGCGCGCGGCCGAAATCGCTCCCGCCCACTATTTGGGACACCTGGGATTACCATCCTACCCCCGACCCGCAGTAGGTCCGAAATTTAAGAGGGGGGCAAAGTTTGTACTTTCCCCAAATTTCAAACAAGCGCGTCCCATCTTCTGCTCAAAAAAGCCAAAAACAAGCGCGTCCCAGACCGAAACATGGTTCCCCCCACCCGTCCGATTCCCCATTCGTACTCCGTGGGCGCCAAAACTACCTCTCCACCAGCCACGAAACCCCAGCGTCCTCCGTCCGCCACCCCATCCCACCCATCAACCGCCGCCCTCCTCCATCACACCGGAGCCGATACCCCGACATCGTCGTCCAGCGCAACCTCAACCACAACGCCCTCCACGACTAGTAGTTGAAGCCGAGGCCGAGCCGTCCGTACCCGAGCCAGTTCAACCACACCGTCCTATGCCTCACCGCTGCCGCTCCAACTTCGCCACACTCCACTGCACCGGAGTTGTTCCTGCTACGCCGTCCTTCGCCGCCTCGGATCTGCTTCCCCTCCGCCGACATACGGCCACGGCAACACAGTCAACAATTTGGCCATGGGTTCGTCCAGGCCTGCACCCTCCAGAACATCGGTTTCCCCAGTAAAAAGAAGAAAATCGGTGCGACTTGTGGAGGTGACCACACCGGCAGCCGAAAAAGTTACTCCTCTTCCCTTATTCGTGCAAATCTTACGTCTCTGCTTGCACGGTATTCATCCCACAGAAGACACTAGTTGACCGCTTCTTCTTGATACAAGATGTTCCTAGTAACTCGCGATGCATAAGGTTTCTCCTCATATACTATTTCACCTTAGCTAGAGGTTCGTCACCCCCCTGAATTTCAATTTCTGGCCACTTGATTCCCAATTAACGGAAGCATTCCCCGGCGTAACAGGCGCTAGTACGCCTATTACACCGGGGAAGCAGCGCCTTGGTGTTTATCTTAGGGCCGTGTGCGGCCTATAGCTACTGGTGCCCGATCTGGAGGTCGGCCGGGATTAAAGGGATGGCCTGGGGGCACTGCCAAGCACGGCGGCGGTGTGAGGTCGATGGGAGGGCGGGGCGGCGGAGGCAGGGGTCTGGGCCGGTGGTCGTTGGCGGTTCGAGAAAGATTGTCAATAGTGATTGGCGGGAGGTAGACGAAGGCCATCTGCCCGTTCCTTATAGATCAGACGGTTCATTAAAAAAATCGACTGACCTATTTATTCTCAGTCGACTGTTATCTTAGATATGACCACATGTGGTGGTGTGCTGGAGGAGTACCTGCATTTCCTGTGCTCATATATTACAAAATCATACAGAGTAGAATCTAATTTTGTTTGCCATGCAATGTTGTAGAGCTATCAGATGTCTCCTGTCATTTATTTTTCAGCCACCTGCTATCTGCTACTTTTACAGTGCTCTAGTTCTGCATACACTTCACCCTTACTCTCACTGTTGTGTTTTTATGCAAGGGTATTTCATACTCTACTGCCATGAGAGAAGCCAAAAAGAAAAGAGAGAAGTCGCTCCAGTTTGGTGTGCGGCTAGGCAAGACACGTTTCAACGCTTTAAAGGGTGTAGTGTCAGCAGATGGAGACGGGGAACGTAGCTCTGGAGTTGATGACCTCGCTCGCAATGAACCACCATCCCAGGTGCTTGCTTTAACTTCGCGGTGTCATATGTGGTTGCATGTTCCATATGGTGCCTAGATTGTATTCAAAAGGCCGAAGTCGGTAAGATAAGGAAAGATATTTTTTTACATGAACCACCATCCCGTGAGCACCAGAAGATAAATAGCTAGTCAGGTCACTGGCCGAGCCAGTGACAAGCCTAGCAAAGATAGGCATCACCTGGAAGCCAACTAAAAAGTTGTGATGGTGGCGAAGCAGCCTCCTCCCACCAGGCTCTCAGGTCCTAGATGATCATGCTCACCACTCCAGCCGGATGTCTAGCTTGTATTGCTTCCAATTTGGTTAAATTGCATCTGCTTAGCTTACACATTATACCTTTGAATATGACATGCCTTTCTGTTTTTGGTACATACTAGTACATCTGTGTATTAACCATGTTCTTACATCAAACTAATGTTCTTGTGTATCCCTCATCAATCACTTATGACGAGGCACGCAGGCAAGGGGACTACTTCTCATTTAAAGAATGCAGCGTCAACCTCCCGACATGATTCTCAAGAAACAGAAATGCTAGATGAAGATAGTGAACGTAGCTCTGTAGTTGATTACAGCATTTCCTCTACACTAGCATCGCAGGTGCTTGCTCTAACTTGGCAGCATGATATGTGGTTGCATGTTGCATATGGTGTCTAGATTGTAATTCTTCCAATCTGGTTAAACTGCATGTGCTAGTCTGCTTAGCTTATACATTATACCTGTTAATGTGACATGCCTTCCTGTATTTAGTACATAGTACATCTGTCTATTAAGCATGCCCTTATATAAAACTATTTTTTTGTATCCTGCATCAATCAACATGACGAGACACCTTTAGTATATGCACTGCGATATTAGTTGCATCTTTCATATGATTTATAGCATGTGCTGCTTCTAATTTGTTGAAATTCCATTTATGATGGGACGCTTTTAACTTGGCAGAGTCATATTGGTTGCATCTTTCATGTGGTGTCTAGCTTGCATTGCTTCTTATTTGCTGGAATGGTTTCTGCTTAGTTTACACAAACAGTTGTGAACATGCCATGCCGTCCTATTTTTCGTACATATTCCATCCAGGTATCATGTGTTTGCCTTACATCAAAGTAGTGATTGTCAGTATCAT
The DNA here is from genome assembly GCF_002162155.2 of Triticum dicoccoides. Classification (NCBI taxonomy): domain Eukaryota; kingdom Viridiplantae; phylum Streptophyta; class Magnoliopsida; order Poales; family Poaceae; genus Triticum; species Triticum dicoccoides. Next base: position 481,215,125 of record NC_041392.1, on the reverse strand, counting down.
GCATGAATGAGTTCTGAAGAGAGAATTTTATTTCTTTTTCTTGTCAGTTTTACTTGACAATTCAAAATCAATAAAGCGGAAGGAAGTTAGCAAGGCAGCGGATAAAGGTGCTCCTTCCGAACGGAGGGCCTCTACAGTTTCTACTCCTCCACACCCCCAAGATGATTTCCAAGACAACACATGCATAGACACTCAACAAAGCTGTGTTTATGATGAACACGTCTCCCCTAGTGCAGCATCACCGGTGCTCCCTCTAACTTTGCACTGTTATATGTGGTTGCATCTTATGTGTGATGTCTAGCTTGTAGTGCTTCTAATTTTGTTGAATTCCATCTACTTTCTTTACACATTATACTTGAATAAGACACATGTTCCTGTTTCTAGAACATACAATATCTGTCTATCACACCATGTTCTGACATCAAATTACTACTGTTGTGTAACCTGCAACAATCACTTATCATAAGACACGTTTGACTTCGGAGTGTGATATAGGTTACATCTCACATTCTTTTCTAGCTTGTATTACTAATTTGTTGAAATGGCACTTATGACGAGACAGTTTTAACTTGGTAGAGTGATATTCGTTGCATCTTTCATATGGTGTCTAGCTTTCATTGCTTCTAATTTGTTGAAATGCCTTCTCCTTAGTTTACACACAATAAGCTGTGAATATGCAATGATGTGAATATGCAATGGCACTAATGACGAGAGACCTCTAACATGGTAGTGTGATGTTGTTTGCATCTTGCATATGATTTATTTCTTGTACTGCTTAACATTTGTTTAAACGCCATTTATGATGAGACACTGTTAACTTGGCAGAGCGATATTTGTAGCATCTTTCATATGGTGTCTACCTTCCATTGCATTGCTTCTAATTTGGTGAAATGTCTTCTTCTTAGTTTACACATCATAGTTCTGGTTATCTCTTCCGTCCTATTTTTCATACATATTACATCCTCCTATCATGTGGTTGTCTAACATCAAAGTTCAGTTCGTCTGCATCACGCATCAAATTGTTCTGAAGAACTAAATTGTTATTCTTTTTTCTTGTCGGCTTGACTTAACATGGCACAGAGAAAGAGGAAGAAACACAAAATGGTAGGGAATGAGAAGCGGATGAATCCTGCAGATTCTGCTGGTACTGATGGTGCAATAGAAGGTCAAAGTCCAGCAGAAAATTCAACAAACACGGCATCCCATGCTACACGAGTTGCAAAAAAAAGACAAACGAAAACAAATAGCTGCCACCAAACAAGCAGCGACAACCCTAGTTCTTGCAACACCTACCACAGTACTACCAGCTGCACGACGTACTCGTGCGTCAACTGAGCTAGCAGCACGTTCCCAAGCTCCCTTGCCACCTGACACTACTTCCCAAGCACTCTTGACACAAGACGAGTTGGCAATATCAGATGAACCTTGTGAGCTTCAACAGCAAGAAGGTAGTTGCTGGAGTCAAGTTACAGTTGCATGCTTCTTTATATGTAGTCTCACAGTTTGATGTACACTAACACTTCCTATGTTTGTTGTTGGACTAGCACCTACGCGCAAGAGGAAACAAACTTCAGGGATAATGCTCGATAGGTTAACTAAATCTAGAGGAGGAAGAATGGAGATCCGTTTTGAGGCAGGTTTAAAAAGGCCATGTGATGCTACAGAGTCAGCCAAGTTAGTATCAGAGGCAGCGGTTTCTGTTAGGTGTCATGTACGTATCCTCCCAACATGGATTTAGTACAGGAATGACAAAGACGAAACCCAGTTCACAATCTTCCTCGACCATTTATCTGTAAGTATGGTTATGTATGGAAACTAGTAATATCGTCTTGCTCTGTCCAATACTTTCTAGGTTGCTGATAATGAGACTCCCATAATTTTCAACAGATGAGGTTCAAGTTCGATAGCCAAGATGATGCAACCAGACAAGCTTGCACCTATGTTTTCAAGTCTGCTCTGCGACAATATCGGTATAACTTGAGGAAAACTCACTTTGAAGGCAAGGCTAAAAGTGAACTTGCCCAAACATCTCCAGTGGAAAATATATCTGATGAAGACTGGAGAGGCCTCGTTAAACACTAGTCTGATCCGAAGTATCAGGTACATTATATATATGTCACCAGATCACATGTTGAAGTCCTATTTACGCATGTGCCACACAAATCTATCTTCTTGTAGGTGAATTGTTCAAAGAACAAGGCCAACCATACGAAAGTGAAATTCCAACAGACGACAGGATCTCGTAGCTATATTGCACAGTGCGAGGCTCTTGTAATTAGCTGTTGTTTCACTCTTTTCGTTGTACCATATTATCAGATCTATATTGACTTGTTCCAAATGCAGAGGAAAGCCCGCAAGGACCAAAAAGTACATGAACCAAATGTTGTGGAAATCTTCAAGGACTATCACACCAGCAAGAAGAAGGGCATGACTACACCAGTCAAAGCCGTTGTTGTAAGTCCTTAATCCTCATGCCTTTTAACTACTACTTACTCTGACTTGTGCCTTGAACTGTATGGTTTCACTAGTAGAAAAAGGGGCTTTGGTCCAGCCAGAAAAGAGCATTAATCCTGGTTGCATTACGAACCGGGACTAATGTGAGCATTAGTCCCGGTTCAAGCGGCGAGGGCACCATACATGCATTACTCCCGGTTCAAATGGGACCTTTAGTCCCGGTTCGTGGCACGAACTGGTACTAAAGGGTGCGATGCCCATTAGTACCGGTTCGTGGCACGAACCGGTACTAATGGGGTTGAGACCTTTAGTACCGGTTCGTGCCACGAACCGGTACTAATGGTGCAATTTTCAAATCCTACCCCCCGGTGCATCGCCTTTTCAGTTTTGTAAAAAGCAAAAGAAAATGATAGAAACTTCAAAATTTAAAATCCTTCGAGAGGTAGTTATGTTACCACATCTACTAGTTAGGAAAATTTAAAAACTTAAATTTGGACATGTTTTGCAAAAAATGTAGGGAAAATGTAAAACGGCTATAACTTTTGCATATGATGTCGGAAAAAAACGTATAATACATCAAAATGTTCGGAACGAAAATCTGCATTCAATGGAGACCGCCTACGGCCTGTTTGCAAATTTTTAGAATCCTCAGATTCTAAAAGGAAAAAAAGTTATGCTCAAATTTCTGTTTTTTTTGAATTTTTGTTAAATCTGGTCCAACTATGGTCAAACTACTTATTCAAGAAGTATTAGTGTTACTAAATAATAATTCAAGAATATTAGTGTTACTAAATAATTATTTCAGTGTTTTTAAATTTTGGTCAACTATGGTCAAACTGTGGTCAAACTACTTATTCAAGAAATATTAGTGTTACTAAATAATTATTGATTTTTAGAAAAATAGTTTCAAACTCAAACAGTGAAATGTGTGACTTCATGCTCAAGGTAAATTCCTGAGGGTTAATAGGATTGTCATCTTACTATTGTCAGGAAAACAACAAGTGCAGACTTGGAAACGAGGGAGAATAGAACCCGGAAGTTAAGCGTGCTCAGGCCGGAGTAGTGAGAGGATGGGTGACCGTTCGGGAAGTTAGATGATTTGGAATGATGAGGGGTGATTAGAGATTAAAGGTTAAATTGAGCAGTGATGAGGGGTGATTAGAGATTAGAGGTTAAAATAATTCAGAAATTTGAAATTCAAAAAAAAATTCAAAAAAATATTTCAAAAAATCATAAAATATCCTTCAGTACCGGTTGGTGTTACCAACCGGGACTAAAGGTGGACCTCCATGCAACAGCCATGTGGAGGGCCTTTAGTCCCGGTTCCAGTTAGAACCGGGACTAAAGGGGGAGGCTTTAGTACCGACCCTTTAGTACCGGTTCCAGAACCGGGACTAAAGGCCCTTATGAACCGGGACTAAAGGCCCTTTTTCTACTAGTGTTTGCAGCCAATGTCTATTACTCTTTTCAATTTTATACACAATTGTCTTAGGGTATCATTGCACCTTACAAGGTTTAAAAGAGAGGAGTGATGTTCCTTTGATCTTGACCCATAATCTAGTTCCGTGCTGGACTTGCCCACACAACGTTACAATTGCCTGTTTGTCTGTTCTCAGTTGTTTTGTGATATGAATGACGTCATACTATGCTTACCATATTATAAACTTCGTCTCTTTATCCTTAGCCCTCAATACAATGTGAAGAAATAGACAATACATTAACAATGGTACATGGTCATATGTTTGGAACCTGGTTTTATTATGTACTTTGCAATAAAATACAACTAATATTTTACATGGGTTCCCCAGAATAAGTTCTGTATATAGACCAAAGCTATTTTGTTTGGTTTTGTTGCCTCCTTAATATCTTCTATTCTGGTACTACTACTGTAAAACCTCAACTTTTCAGTGAGCTATGGAAAAAATGGTGGAACCGCCACCTTCTGAAGGTGGCGAGGCAACTATAACCGCAATGTCAGATCTTGCTGCAGTGGGTCAGTACCTGTCCACTAACAGTGCCAAAAGCACGTTCCTGTGTAATACTGGGTTGGTTGTTAAGGCAATATCGTCCAAACTACCTCATGATCAAGATATGCAAGCTCAAAGCAATGTTGTATCTGCGCTCCAGACACAAGTCCATTCCCTAACAGAGACCCTTTGTGAAATAAGGAGAAACATTGCTCAATGTCGTCAAGATATGCATGGTTTTGAAACCAGACTATGAAACATTTGCTATGTTGTTCAGGAGCCTAGGGGAAATGAAGGCGAGGGTTATGGTGCTCCATCGGACAATACAGCATGAAAACATAACAGTCAGGTCAAATGAACTGAGCTTCTGAACTTCTGGTGGTGCATTTATTTCCTAGACTGTTAAGTTTTATGCCAACCTTCCTTTTGTTATATAGTTGTAATTTGTTTTGGTGTGATACAAAATTTATTCTTAACGTGCAGCCTCCGCCTGAAGAAAACAGCAAACCATTTTTGTATAGTGTAGGGTGTTCCCTATATTTGCACTGGTGGCGATCTTTGATGCCGAGTGGATGTAATCTGTGCAATCGCCTTAATAGCCTAGCGTTAGTTTCGGCCTTATTTATTTCCTAGTCTTCTTTTTCCCTGGTTTGCTAGTGGCCGCAACTACCATGGGCCATATACGGGCCGTAGGATCCATGGGTCTCCTATGGGCCGTCGATAAATGGGCCTGTAATCGATGGGCCTCGGGCCGTCGGATAAATGGGTCTACATGGGCCATAAACGGGCGTAATTGGTATTGGACCAGCATGGTAACAGGCCGTTAACAGGCCATAGGACAGCAAAGGCTTAATTCTGTCACAGGCATAATGGGTCGTTAATGGGCCAGAATATAGGACGGGCCAGAAACGGCGCAATGGGTTAACAGGCCAGAAACGAGCCGACTCTTGCCATGGGCCAAATTTGGCCCATTAGGGTAATAGGCTAGTAACGGGCTGACTCTTGCCATGGGCCGAATTTGGCCCATTAGTGGAACAGGCCAGTAACGGGCCGACTCTTGCCATGGGCCGAATTTGGCCCATTAGGGGAACAGGCCAGTAATGGGCCGGAAGTAATCGAGGGCGGAAAAGGAGCCCAAGAACGTATGGGCCGTCAATAGGCCGAAAGCTAACACGGGCTGGAAACGGCCCATGTAAATCATGGGCCGTTAACGGGTATAAAGAAAATTACTGTTCATTATGGGCTAGAGTCACCATGGTCCTGTAATGGGCCGAAAGATACGAAGGCCTCATATGGGCCGAAAGACGTCGTGGGCCATACATGGGCCGAAAGTGAAATGGGATGGTATTATATTCGACGGCACACATGACGTCGTTGGGACGATTTCCTTTAGGGCCTAACGGGCCGTGAGTTAACGGGCCATAAAATGAGCTATTTGCGAAGAGACCGTTAACAGGCTTTTCATGGGCCAGCCCGTTAACTTTTGACCAAGTCAAACGGGCCGGCTTTGTAAGCTAAATGGGCCACTGTTGGGCCGTGCCACGTGTCGACATAGCATAGGCGCCTATCTGACCCACTGACGAGCTGACACGTGTTTCCTCTAGCCAATGATGATTTTACACATGGAAAATCCCCATTGGTCGGGGCTGTTAACGGGTTGTCGGATCCAAAACCCGACCCGATAGCTTAACGGCGTTCCGTTACGATGGATGCCACGTGTCGGTCACCCTTGACGAAAGCACTTCTGTGACGCGCGATTTATCGTCATGGAAGTGGACACTTCCGTGATGATAATTTTGGTAATGTCATGGAACACTTCTACGACAGCACATGTATGACTATCTTGATTCTGTCATAAATTTGTCATGGATGTACATGCATGACAAAAAAAGCGACCTACTGTGACAAACATGTATCATCACGGAAGTGTATTTTTTTGTAGTGTTATGACTGGCGGTCGGGGACGAGCGATGGTCTTTTCCTACCAATCTATCCCCCTAGGAGCATGCGTGTAGTACTTTGTTTTGATAGCTAATAGACTTTTGCAATAAGTATGTGAGTTCTTTATGACTAATGTTGAGTCCATGGATTATACGCACTCTCACCCTTCCATCATTGCTGGCCTCTTCGGTATCGTGCATTGCCCTTTCTCAGCTCGAGAGTTGGTGCAAACTTTGCCGGTGCATTCGAACCCCGTGATATGATATACTCTATCACACATAAGCCTCCTTATATCTTCCTCAAAACAGCCACCATACCTACCTATTATGGCATTTCCATAGCCAATCCGAGATATATTGCCATGCAACTTCCATCATCATCATATACATGACTTGAGAATTCATTGTCATATTGCTTTGCATGATCGTAAGATAGCTAGCATGATATTTTCATGGCTTGTCCGTTTTTTGATATCTTTGCTATGCTAGATCATCGCACATCCTGGTACACTGCTAGAGGCATTCATATAGAGTCATACTTTGTTCTATACATTGAGTTGTAATATTGAGTTGTAAGTAAATGAAAGTGTGATGATCATCATTATTAGAGCATTTCCCCAGTGAGGAAAGGATGATGGAGACTATGATTCCCCCACAAGTCGGGATGAGACTCCAGACTTAAAAAAATAAAAGAGGCCAAAGAAGCCCAAATAAAAAAAGAGGCCAAAGAAGGCCACCAAAACAAAAAAACAAAAAACAAAAAAAACAAAAAAATGAGAGAAAAGAGAGAAGGGGCAATGTTACTATCCTTTTACCACACTTGAGCTTCAGAGTAGCACCATGTTCTTCATATAGAGAGTCTCTTGAGTTATCACTTTCATATACTAGTGGGAATTTTCATTATAGAACTTGGCTTGTATATTCCAACGATGGGCTTCCTCAAATGCCCTAGGTCTTCATGAGCAAGCAAGTTGGATGTGCACCCACTTAGTTTTCAGTTTGAGCTTTCATACACTTATAGCTCTTAGTGCATCCGTTGCATGGCAATCCCTACTCCTCGCATTGACATCAATTGATGGGCATCTCCATAGCCCATTGATTAGCCGCGTCGATGTGAGACTTTCTTCCTTTTTGTCTTCTCCACACAACCTCCATCATCATATTCTATTCCACCTATAGTGTTGTATCCATGGCTCACGCTCATGTATTGCGTGAAAGTTGAAAAGGTTTGAGAGCATCAAAAGTATGAAAAAATTGCTTGGCTTGTCATCGGGGTTGTGCATGATTTGAATATTTTATGTGGTGAAGATGGAGCATAGCCAGACCATATGATTTTGTAGGCATAACTTTCTTTGGCCATGTTATTTTGAAAAGACATGATTGCTTTATTAGTATGCTTCACGTATTATTGTCTTAATGTCAAATGATAGACTATTGCTTTGAATCACTCGTGTCTTAATATTCATGCCATGATTAGACTACATGATCAAGATTATGCTAGGTAGCATTCCACATAATAAATTATCTATTTTATCATTTACCTACTCGAGGACGAGTAGGAATTAAGCTTGGGGATGCTGATACGTCTCCGTCGTATCTATAATTTTTGATTGTTCCATGCCAATATTCTACAACTTTCATATACTTTTGGCAACTTTTTATACTATTTTTGGGACTAATATATTGATCCAGTGCCCAGTGCCAGTTCCTATTTGTTGCATGTTTTTTGTTTCACGGAAAATCCATATCAAATGGAGTCAAACGGGATAAAAACTGACGGAGATTTTTTTTGGCATATATGTGAATTTTGGGAAGTGGAATCAACGCGAGACGATGCACGAGGGGGGCACGGGGCAGGGGGCACACCCCTGACCCTCGTGGACACCCTGTAAGGCGGTTGTTGCCCTTCTTCCGCCGCAAGAAAGCTAATATACGGGTAAAAATCTTGTCCAAATTTCAGCCCAATCGGAGTTACGGATCTCCGGGAATATAAGAAACAGTGAAAGGGCAGAATCTGGAACGCAGAAACAGAGAGAGACAGAGAGACAAATCCAATCTCGAAGGGGCTCTCGCCCCTCCCATGCCATGGAGACCAAGGACCAGAGGGGAAACCCTTCTCCCATATAGGGAGAAGGTCAAGGAAGAAGAAGAAGAAGAAGAAGAACAAGGGGGGCTCTCTCCCCCTCTCTCCCGGTGGCACCAGAATGCCGTCGGGGCCATCACCGCAACAACGATTTACACCCAGAACTTCACCGCTGTCATCACCAACTCTTCCCCCCTCTATGCAGTGGTGTAACCCCTCTTTTACCCGTTGTAATCTCTACTTAAACATGGTGCTCAACGCTATATATTATTTCCCAATGATGTATGGCTGTCCTATGATGTTTGAGTAGATCCGCTTTGTCCTATAGGTTAATTGATGATCGTGATTGGTCTGAGTTGCATGTTTTATTATTGCTGGTGTCCTATGGTGCTCTCCGTGTCGCGCAAGCATGAGGGATCCCCGTTGTAGGGTTTTGCAATATGTTAATGATTTGCTTATGGTGGGTGGCGTGAGTGACAAAAGCACAGACCCGAGTAAGTAGGTTGTTTGCGTATGGGAATAAAGAGGACTTGATACTTTAATGCTATGGTTGGGTTTTACCTTAATGATCTTTAGTAGTTGTGGATGCTTGCTAGAGTTCCAATCATAAGTGCATATGATCCAAGAAGAGAAAGTGTGTTAGCTTATGCCTCTCTCTCAAATAAAATTGCAATAATGATTACCGGTCTAGTTATCGGTTGCCTAGGGACAAATAACTTTCTTGTGTGACAACAAGCTCTCTACTAAAACTAACTTAGTTGTGTCTTCATCTAAACAGCCCCTACTTTTATTTATGTGCTCTTTATTATCTTGTAAACCTATCCAACAACACCAACAAAGTACTTCTAGTTTCATACTTGTTCTAGGTAAAGTGAACGTTAAGCGTGTGTAGAGTTGTATCGGTGGTCGATAGAACTTGAGGGATTATTTGTTATACCTTTAGCTCCTTGTTGGGTTCGACACTCTTACTTATCAAAAGAGGCTACAATTGATCCCCTATACTTGTGGGTTATCACTGTCGAGCTCCCGTCACCTCTGCCCTCGCCCTCGCCACCTCGGCCCCAAGCCGGCCAGTGTCGATGGCAAGATGGTCCTAATGAAGGCCGGCCCGAAACAGCTGGGTCCTCCAAGACAGTACCTCGGCTGCAGAAGAAAGAGTCAAAAACGAAGACAACAATATAAGATTCGACCCAACTGCTACACAGTTGGCCCAAATCTCGGGGGCTACACCCAGTGGGTGCGCTAGCGCGCCCCCACTAAAGAAGAGCATGCAAAAGAATACCTGCTGCGGTGTGGTGCTCCTCCTCCTTGGCGGCAAGCTACTCCATTGAGCTGCCAGTGCTTCTCGAGGAGCCGGTTGAAGACACTGACCCGGTAGGAATCCAGTTGCTGCAAGAAGCGACGGTCAACACAAGGATAACAACTTAAGATTCAACCCAACTGCTACCCAGTTGGCTCGGATCTCGGGGGCTACACCCAGTGGGTGCGCTGCGCCCCCACGAAGAAGAAGCAACGGGAAAAGAAAACGTAGAAGGCAAGGAAAAAACTGACAGTCAAGGCGTGCTCCAGCTCCCGCGCCTGCTCCACCTCGGCCTGGGCGAAGGCCTGGATCCGGTCGGCCCGCCCTTGTAGGCGCCGGGTCACGGCGGCCATCGCTGCCTCCTCCTGTGTTAGAGGCCTGAAAGGCCTCACTGGGCCCATCCCGCGTCGGCTGTGACCCAACGGTCCGGCGCCCCCTAGCGTGAGCACCAAGGCTCGCTCTTCGCTGGCCGCCTCCCCCGCGGCCAGCGCCCTCTGCGGCGCACCTTCCGACACCATCGCCAGTTCGGTGGCCGAGGCGGCCTGTGGCCCTACCACCATCGGCACCCCGCTCGTTGGCGCCTGGGATGCCCCCTCCGGCACCGTCCACGGCGCCTTGATACATCTCCAATGTATATATAATTTTTGATTGCTCCATGCTATATTATCTACTGTTTTGGACATTATTGGGCTTTATTATCCAATTTTATATTATTTTTTGGGACTAACCTATTAACCGAAGGCCCAACCCAGAATTGTTGTTTTTTTGCCTGTTTTTGGGTTTCGAAGAAAAGGAATATCAAACGGAGTCCAAACGGAATGAAACCTTCGGGAACGTGATTTTCTCACCGAATACAACTTAGGAGACTTGGACCCAACGTCAAGCCACGTAATAGGAGGCCACGAGGTAGGGGGCGCGCCTACCCCCCCAGGCGCGCCCTCAACCCTCGTGGGGCCCCTGTTGTTCCACCGACGTAGTTCTTCCTCCTATATATATATATCCACGTACCCCCAAACAATCAGAACAGGAGCCAAAACCCTAATTCCACCACTGTAACTTTCTGTATCCACGAGATCCCATCTTGGGGCCTGTTCCGGAGCTCCACTGGAGGGGGCATCGATCACGGAGGGCTTCTACATCAACACCATAGCCTCTCCGATGAAGTGTGATTAGTTTACTTCAGACCTACGGGTCCGTAGTTAGTAGTTAGATGGCTTCTTCTCTCTTTTTGGATCTCAATACAATGTTCTCCCCCTCTCTTGTGAAGATCTATTCGATGTAATCTTCTTTTTGCGGTTTGTTTGTTGAGATCGATGAATTGTGGGTTTATGATCAAGTCTATCTATGAATAATATTTGAATCTTCTTTGAATTCTTTATGTATGATTGGTTATCTTTGCAAGTCTCTTCGAATTATCAGTTTGGTTTGGCCTACTAGATTGATCTTTCTTGCAATGGGAGAAGTGCTTAGCTTTGGGTTCAATCTTGCGGTGTCCTTTCCCGGTGACAGTAAGGGCAGCAAGGCACGTATTGTATTGTTGCCATCAAGGATAACAAGATGGGGTTTTCTTCATATTGCATGATTCTATCCCTCTACATCATGTCATCTTGCTTAAGGCGTTACTCTGTTTTTAACTTAATACTCTAGATGCATGCTGGATAGTGGTCGATGAGTGGAGTAATAGTAGTAGATGCAGGCAGGAGTCGGTCTACTTGTCTCAGACGTGATGCCTATATACATGATCATACCTAGATATTCTCATAACTATGCTCAATTCTGTCAATTGCTCAATAGTAATTTGTTCACCCACCGTAGAATACTTATGCTCTCGAGAGAAGCCACTAGTGAAACCTATGGCCCCCGGGTCTATCTTTATCATATTAATCTCTTACTACTTAGTTATTTACTTTGCTATTTACTTTGCCTTTATTTTACTTTGCATCTTTATCATAAAAATACCAAAAATATTATCTTATCATATCTATCAAATCTCACTCTCGTAAGTGGCCCTATAGGGATTGACAACCCCTATTTGCGTTGGTTGCGAGGATTTATTCGTTTTGTGCAGGTACGAGGGACTCGCGCGTAGCCTCCTACTGGATTGATACCTTGGTTCTCAAAAACTATGGGAAATACTTATGCTACTTTGCTGCATCATCCCTTCCTCTTCGGGGAAAACCAACGCAGTGCTAAAAAGAGGTAGCAAGAAGATTTTTGGCGCCGTTGCCGGGGAGGTCTACGCAAAAGTCAGCATACCAAGTACCCATCAGATACCCTTATCTCCCGCATTACATTATTTTCCATTTGCCTCTCGTTTTCCTCTCCCCCCAATTCACCCTTGCCATTTTATTCGCCCTCTCTCTCTCTCTATCCTCCCTCTCTTTCTCTATTTGCCCCTTTCTGTCCGCTTGCCTTTTTGTTTGCTTGTGTGTTAGTTTGCTTGTTTCTCGCGATGGCTCAAGATAATACTAAATTATGTGACTTCACCAATACCAACAACGATGATTTTATTAGCACTCCGATTGCTCCTCTTACCGATGCTGAATCTTGTGAAATTAATACTGCTTTTCTGAATCTTGTCATGAAAGATCCGTTTTCCGGCCTTCCTAGTGAAGATGCCGCTACCCATCTAAATAGCTTCATTGATTTGTGTGACATGCAAAAGAAGAAATATGTGGATAATGATATTGTTAAATTGAAGCTATTTCCTTTTTCGCTTAGAGATCATGCTAAAGCTTGGTTTTCGTCTTTGCTTAAAAATAGTATTGATTCATGGAATAAGTGCAAAGATGCTTTTATCTCTAAGTATTTTCCTCCTGCTAAGATCATCTCTCTTAGAACGATGTTATGAACTTTAAACAACTTGATCATGAACATGTTGCACAAGCTTGGGAGAGAATGAAATTAATGATATGTAATTGCCCTACTCATGGTTTAAATTTGTGGATGATTATACAAATTTTTATGCCGGATTGAATTTTGCTTCTAGAAATCTTTTGGATTCGGCCGCGGGAGGCACTTTTATGGAAATCACCTTAGGAGAAGCTACTAAACTCCTAGATAATATTATGGTTAATTATTCTCAATGGCATACTGAAAGATCTACTAATAAAAAGGTGCATGCGATAGAAGAAATTAATGTTTTGAGTGGAAAGATGGATGAACTTATGAAATTATTTGATAATAAGAGTGTTTCTTCTGATCCTAATGATATGCCCTTGTCTACTTTGATTGAGAATAATAATGAATCTATGGATGTGAATTTTGTTGGTAGGAACAATTTTGGTAACAACGCATATAGAGGAAATTTCAATCCTAGGCCTTATCCTAGTAATCCGTCTAATAATTATGGTAATTCCTACAACAATTCTTATGGAAATTATAATAAGATGCCCTCTGATTTTGAATCTAATACTAAAGAATTTATTACTTCGCAAAAGAATTTTAATGCTATGATTGAAGAAAAATTGCTTAAGATTGATGATTTGGCTAGGAACATTGATAGAATTGCTCTTGATGTTGATTCTTTGAAACTTAGAACTATTCCACCTAAGCATGATATCAATGACTCTCTCAAAGCCATGAGAATTTCCATTGACGAGTGCAAAGAAAGAACCGTTAGGATCCGTGCTAAGAAAGATGCCTTTATAAGAGCGTGTTCTTCTAGTTCCTATGAAAATAATGATGAAGATCTAAAAGTTATTGATGTGTCCCCTATTAAATCTTTGTTTTGCAATAAGAAACTTGATAATTATGGGACTGAATATGATCCATCTTTACCTAGAAGGCGTTTCAAGAATTCAGAATTTGTTGATCTTGATGCTAAATTTGATAAAAGTGGGATTGAAGAAATTAAAACCCTAGATGTTGCTAAACCCACTATTATGGATTTCAAGGAATTTAACTATGAAAATTGCTCTTTGATTGATTGTATTTCCTTGTTGCAATCTGTACTAAATTCTCCTCACGCTTATAGTCAAAATAAAGCGTTTACTAAACATATCGTTGATGCCTTGATGCAATCTTATGAAGAAAAACTTGAATTGGAAGTTTCTATCCCTAGAAAACTTTATGATAAGTGGGAACCAACTATAAAAATTAAAATTAAAGATCATGAATGCTATGCTTTATGTGATTTGGGTGCTAGTGTTTCCACAATTCCAAAGACTTTGTGTGATTTGGTAGGTTTCCATGATTTTGATGATTGCTCTCTAAACTTGCACCTTGCGGATTCCAATATTAAGAAACCTATGGAGAGAATTAATGATGTTCTTATTGTTGCAAATAGGAATTATGTGCCCGTAGATTTTATTGTTCTTGACATTGATTGCAATCCTTCATGTCCTATTATTCTTGGTAGACCTTTCCTTAGAACGATTGGTGCAATTATTGATATGAAGGAAGGAAATATTAGATTCCAATTTCCGTTAAGGAAAGGCATGGAACACTTTCCTAGAAATAAAATTATATTACCTTATGAATCTATTATGAGAGCCACTTATGGATTGCCTACCAAAGATGGCAATACCTAGATCTATTCTTGCTTGTTATGCCTAGCTAGGGGCGTTAAACGATAACGCTTGTTGGGAGGCAACCCAATTTTATTTTTATTCCTTGCTTTTTGCTCCTGCTTAATAATAAATAAATTATTTATCCTCTGTTTTGGTTGTGTTTTTTTGTGTTTAATAGTGTTTGTGCCAAGTAGAACCGTTGGGAAGACATGGGGAAAGTCTCGTTGAACTTGCTGTAAAAAACAGAAACTTTAGCACTCATGAGAACTGCTGTCATTTTTATTTGGAAAGTGATATTTAGTTAATTCCTTTTGAATATGATTAATATATAAATTCCTCACGTCCATCAATTCATTTTAGAATTTTTGGGGTTCCAGATATTGCGCTATCTACAGATTACTACAGACTGTTCTGTTTTTGACAGATTCTGTTTTGCGTGTGTTGTTTGCTTATTTTGATGAATCTATGGTTAGTAATTAGTTTATAAACCATAGAGAAGTTTTATTACAGTAGGTATAACACCCATATAAATAAAGAATGAGTTAATTACAGTACCTTGAAGTGGTATTTTGTTTTCTTTCGCTAACGGAGCTCACAAGATTTTCTACTTTAAGTTTTGTGTTGTGAAGTTTTCAAGTTTTGGGTAAAGATTTGATGGATTATGGAACAAGGAGTGGCAAGAGCCTAAGCTTGGAGATGCCCATGGAACCCCCAAGATAATCTAAGGACACCTAAAATCCAAAGCTTGGGGATGCCCCGGAATGCATCCCCTCTTTCGTCTACTTCTATCGGTAACTTTACTTGGAGCTATATTTTTATTTACCACATGATATGTGTTTTACTTGGAGCGTCTTGTATGATTTGATTCTTTGCTTGTTAGTTTACCACAATCATCCTTTCTGTACACATCTTTTGATAAATCCATACATGATTTGGAATTTGTTAGAATACTCTATGTGCTTCGCTTATATCTTTTGAGTTATATAATTTTGCTCTAGTGATTCACTTATATCTTTTAGAGGACGGTGGTGGATTTGTTTTGTAAAAACTATTGATCTCTCACGCTTCACTTAGATTATTTTGAGAGTCTTAATAGCATGGTAATTTGCTTAAAATCCTAATATGCTTGGTATGCAAGATTAATAATAAAACTTTCTTATGAGTGTGTTGAATACTAAGAGAAGTTTGATGCTTGATGATTGTTTTGAGACATGGAGGTAATAATATCGAAGTCGTGCTAGTTGAGTAGTTTGTGAAATTGAGAAATACTTGTGTTGAGGTTTGCAAGTCCTGCAGCATGCACATATGGTAAACGTTATGCAACAAATTTGAAACATGAGGTGTTATTCGATTGTCTTCCTTATGAGTGGCGGTCGGGGACGAGCGATGGTCTTTTCCTACCAATCTATCCCCCTAGGAGCATGTGCATAGTACCGAGGTTTTTGATGACTTGTAGATTTTTGCAATAAGTATGTGAGTTCTTTATGACTAATGTTGAGTCCATGGATTATACGCACTCTCACCCTTCCATCCTTGCTGGCCTCTTCGGTACCGTGCATTGCCCTTTCTCACATTGAGAGTTGGCGCAAACTTTGCCGGTACATCCAAATCCCGTGATATGATACGCTCTTTCACACATCAACCTCCTTATATCTTCCTCAAAACAGCCACCATACTGTAGCGACCAGACCTCAAACAGTCTGATCTCTGTGCTTCAGTGTCATCCCTGGATCAGTAATCACACACTTATTACAACGAGTGTCTCAAAAGAGAACTTATTACAAATAATATGGCTTAAGGCCATCTAATAATGATAACAGTGGAAGGCTTGGAAGATAAGTGAATCCATCAACTCCAACGGCATCACTGAGTATAGAATCACGACCTAAAGGCACCTTACTCGTCGTCTGAAAAGTCTGCAACATGAACGTTGCAGCCCGAAAATGGGTCAGCACATGGGATATGCTAGCAAAGTAACACATAGAGAGTAATGAACAGAAATAGGCTATACTACATGCATATATGGCTGGTGGAAAGCTCTATGGTTACAGTTTTGCGTAAAGCCAAATATTCCCTACTTCAAAAAATAAATTTTATTTAACTATCATGGTAGTTGTTAAACATTGAGAGCGTAGACACCCTCTCAATCCCAATTAAACATCATCATTAAAACCCAACAAAATTAATTAAAGTCACATGATGAGATTCACATGATAATCCAAGTACTAGATACTCAAGACGTCCATAACCGGGGACACGGCTAACCATGATTAGTTTATACGCTCTGCAGAGGTTTGCGCACTTTTCCCCACAAGACTCGATCTCCTCCGTTGGGATTCTCGCACTATATGGTGTTTGAGAAACGGATGACCAAGACATAGTCTTTCATAAGCTCTAGCACCTTACGATCGGGTAGACCGTTACACCTACTTTCCCCTACATCTGCTAGTCTACCACTGTAAGAGTTCGCACGACTTAATCAACTATGCTAGAGCCCATAGTAGCTTGTGGCTGCACACGAAAGTTTCTAGCATGAATAATCTCATGATCCATTTGAGCCTGGGTGGCGGTCCATAAAAAAATCAGGCAATCGCTGGAATACAAAGGTGCCTCAATCCACCCAGTTGTGTATTAAAGTTGCCACCTTAAGTTGAACCATTAATTAACAATCTCACATCTGTCATGGATACACTCAAACCCAATCCACGTCTACAAGCATAGCATGGTATAAGCAACGTAGAAGTAACTCCCAGGGTTTGATAATAAAATAGGTAATAGGTGCTACCTCATCTACTTCCCAACCCACAATTTAATTAGATCCTAATCATGCAATTGTTTGAGGATTGATCTAATGCAATAAAACTGGGTAGTAAGAGGTATGACCAAAGTGTTACTTGCCTTGCTGATGATCCGTGAAACCTAGAGATTCGAAGTAGCAAGCGGTGCACTCCGGGTACTCCATCGCAACAAACAAACAAGCATACAATAAGTACACATCTAATGCACAGGTAAAACTCAAATAAAAGATCTAACCAGAAAGTTCAACTTAAGAACTCCGGTTTGCAAAAAGAAACAAATCAGACGAAGCAACGAAAGTCAAACGGCGAGAGAAAACAAGCTTCGATTACTAATCTGGATCTAAGTCAAATTTGTAGAAGCAAAAACTTGTTTGAGTTGGTTAAATGGAAATAGGGTTTCGAGAGGAAACTCTAGGCGCTTGAATCGCCTGATTTCGATAAACGAGCGAAAAGTTAAACTAAAACGAAAATCGGATCAGAAATCACGATCAGAAATAATCGCGGAAAATCTGAGAAAAAGAAAAACTGACGAACAGATTAACGAACGAATGTTCGTTATCAGAAACTAAATGGTGAACTCGTCCGTTAAAACGAATGAACGAGTGAGCACTCGCTAAATAAAAGAACCGATAAAACTGATCTAATAAAAAAACCTAGGGTTTTCAAAAAAACCGGATCTATTTTCTTGGAAGAACCGGCGGCGAACGGCGCGGCTACCTTGTCGGACTCCGGCGGCACTCGGGGCTCCGGCTGGGTGGGGTGGCGTCGGCGGCGGGCGGCGCAGCAAGCGGCGGCGGCTGCGGGAGGCGGGGCGGGGCGAGGTGGCGGGGTGGGGTGGCAGTGGCGGCTATTTATGAGAGGGGGGCGAGGTGGCTTGGCGAAGGGGCCGTTTCGGGAGGCGTGCTCCTCCCGGACTCGGGCGGCGGTGACGGTTTCGCTCGGGGCTCCGGTCCCGAGCCGGTGCGGGAGACGGCGGCGAGCCGGCTTGGCCCAGCTCGGCTGGGCCTTCGGCCCAGTCGGGCGCGCGAACAGTTTTTTTTAAACAATTCCGCCGAACTAAAAAAATCGAGAAAATAAAATAAAATTCTAAAAACGCCAAAATAAATTTTCACCACCTAAATAAAATATTTAGAACAAGATGAACATTTTCTTGGCCCTAAAATGCAGTTTTGAAAAACGTGCAATTTTTCCTAAATTCAAAAAAACTAGCCAAAACTCCAAAATAGAAATCTTATCTGATTTTTTATTAAATCCTCAATATTTCTTTATTTTGGGCAAGTCATTTTATTCCCTCTCTCATATTTCTATAATGGAAATAATTGAAGATAAAATAAATAAAATCAAATGATCCTATCTTCAATATTTGAGAAAACTCAAATATGAAAATAACGAAACCCCCAACTCTCTCCGTGGGTCCTTGAGTTGCGTAGACTTTCTGGATCAGGCCAAAAGCAAATAAAAAATACGATATGCAGTGATGATCTAATGTATAACATTCCAAATTGAAAATTTGGGATGTTACAAACCTACCCCCCTTAAGATGAATCTCGCCCTCAAGATTCGGGTTGGCTAGAAAATAGGTGAGGGTGGTCCTTCGGCAGATCTTCCTCTCGCTCCCAGGTGGCTTCATCCTCGGTGTGGTGGCTCCACTGAACCTTGCAAAACTTGATAACCTTACTGCGGGTGACTCGGCTGGCATACTCGAGGATCTTAACTGGTTTCTCCTCATAGGTCAAATCACAATCCAACTGAATCGCTTCCAGCGGCACTATATCTCTCAGCGGTGTATCCGCCATTTCTGCATGGCACTTCTTCAACTGGGAAACGTGGAACACATCGTGAACTCCTGACAACCCTTCGGGCAACTCCAACTTGTAAGCAACTTCTCCCATACGCTCCAAAACTTTGTATGGTCCCACAAAACGTGGTGCTAACTTTCCCTTAACTCCAAAGCGCTTAACTCCTCGAAGCGGGGATACATGAAGATAAACTCTATATCCGGCTTCGTAAACTATCTCCTTGCGTTTAGAATCTGCATAGCTCTTCTGCCTGGACTGGGCTACCTTGAGCCTACCACGAATCAATTTCACCTTCTGTTCAGACTCCTTAATCAAATCTGGTCCAAACAACTGGCGGTCTTCCACTTCGTCCCACGATAATGGTGTTCTGCACCTTCTTCCGTACAAGGCTTCAAAAGGGCCCATCTTCAAACTGGATTGATAACTATTGTTGTAAGAGAACTCCGCATATGGCAAGTTGTCATCCCAACTAGATCCATAATCTAACGCACAAGCTCTCAGCATATCCTCCAAAATCTGATTGACTCTCTCGGTCTGTCCATCGGTTTGCGGATGAAAAGTTGTACTGAACTCTAGCCTGGTACCCAAAGTTTTGTGCAACTGATTCCAGAACCTTGAGGTAAAGTGGGTTCCTCTATCTGATACAATGCTCCTCGGAACTCCATGCAGACATACGATCCTGGTCATGTATATCTTTGCCAACTTAGCATTGGTGCAAGTGGTCTTTACTGGGATGAAATGAGCTACCTTCGTCAAACGATCGACTACAACCCATATCGAGTCATAGCCTGAACGGGTCCTGGGTAATCCCGTGATAAAATCCATGCCTAGCTTATCCCACTTCCATTCAGGTACCGACAATGGCTGTAGCAATCCTGCTGGCTTCTGATGCTCTGCCTTTACTCTCTGACATACATCACAAACTGCTACATACTCTGCAATATCCTTCTTCATTCCGGTCCACTAGAAAGTGTCTTTCAAATCCAAATACATCTTGGTATTTCCTGGGTGAATCTAGTACGGCAAATCATGGGCCTCTTGCAGAATTAACTTCCTGATCTCCGGGTCATTAGGCACATAAATGCGGTTCTCAAACCATAAGGTATCGTGTTCATCCTCACAAAATCCTTTAACTTTTCCCTTGCTCAACTTCTCCTTTATGGTGGCAATCTCCTTGTCGGTCTTCTGAGCTTCTCTGATCTTATCCATCAGAGTAGACTGAGTCTCCAATGCTGCTACATAGCCTCTCGGAACTATCTCTAAACATAGCTCACGAAGATCCTCGGCTAACTCCTTTGGTAACTCTCCGGTCATTAGTGTGTTGACATGGCTCTTGCGGCTCAATGCATCAGCTACTACGTTAGCCTTTCTGGGATGATAGTGTAATACCATATCATAATCCTTGATGAGCTCCAACCATCTCCTTTGCCTGAGATTCAACTCCTTATGCGTGAAGATGTATTTCAAACTTTTGTGATCTGTGTACACCTCACAATGGTTTCCAATGAGAAAATGTCTCCACGTCTTTAATGCATGCACTACGGCTGCTAACTCCAAGTCGTGTGTAGCATAATTCAATTCATGGGGCTTAAGCTATCGTGAGGCATATGAAACAACTCTTCCCTCCTGCATAAGCACTGCTCCAAGTCCTCGACGTGAAGCGTCGCAATATACTTCATAATCCTTGCGCGGATCTGGCAGAATCAAGACTGGTGATGTAACCAAACATTTCTTCGACTCCTAGAAACTGGCCTCACATTCCTCAGTCCATTTGAACTTGGTATCCTTATTCAACAACTCCGTCATAGGTTTTGCAATCTTCGAGAAATTTTCAATGAATCTCCGATAGTATCCTGCGAGTCCAAGAAAACTCCGGATCTCTCCTACTATTGTTGGAGCTTCCCAATTTGTCACAGTGACAACCTTGGTGTGATCTACTGCTATTCCTTCTCTGGATATACCATGTCTGAGGAATCCAACTTCCTCCAACCAAAACTCACATTTGCTGAACTTGGCGTATAACTGATGTTCTCTGAGCTTACCAAGTACCAAATGCAAATGTTCTTTATGTTCTTCTTCATTCTTCGAGTAAACCAGAATATCATCAATTAATACTACGACGAACTTATCCAAAAACTCCATAAACACTTTGTTCATCAAGTTCATAAAATAAGCAGGTGCGTTAGTCAGACCAAATGACATAATGGTATACTCATACAACCCATACCTTGTGGTAAAAGTTTTCTTAGGTATGTCCTGCTCTCGAATTTTCAACTGGTGGTATCCTGATCGCAAATCGATCTTGGAAAATACCTTAGCTCCTTGCAATTGGTCAAACAAATCATTGATCATCGGCAGTGGGTACTTATTCTTGATCGTCACTTCATTCAATCCTCGATAATCAACAACCATCCTTAACGATCCATCCTTCTTTTCCACTAGAAGTACTGGTGATCCTCATGGTGATGAGCTTGGGTGAATATATCCCTTATCCAGTAACTCCTTAATGTGCTTCTAAATCTCCTCCAAATCCTTTGCAGGCATTCTATATGGTCTCTTAGATATTGGTCCTGTGCCTGGCAAAAGTTCAATCAAAAACTCAATGTCTCTATCCGGTGGCATGCCTGGCAACTCTTCTGGAAATACATCCGGAAAATCCTTTATCACCGGTACCTCCTCCTGTACAACTCCTGATAAGGAATTTACTTGAGTCCTATTCGGCACATGCTGTGGTACATACTTGATCCTTCTTCCCTCTGGGGTGGTAAGCAAAATTGACTTACTGGCGCAATCGATGTTTCCTCCATACATCGATAGCCAATCCATACCCAGAATTACATCCAAACCTTGTGATTCCAAAATGATTAAATCCGAGGGAAACACATGCCTACCTATACTCAATGGCACTTGAAAACATCCTTTACTGGCCATATACTCTACTCCTGGTGAGCTTACTAACATAGGTGTTCTAAGAACCTTGGTGGGCAGTTTATACATATCCACGAATCCCCTTGATATGTATGAATGTGATGCACCAGTATCGAAAAGAACGATTGCAGTAAATGACTTAACCAAAAACTTACCTATTACTGCATCTGGCTGGGCTTCAACCTCCTCCACGTTAACGTGGTTCACCTGTCCCCTGTTGAAAGGGTTCGGCTTCTTCCTAGAGCTTCCGTTGCCATTTCCATTCTGGGCTTCAGGACATTCATTGGCATAATGTTCGGTCTTCTGACACTTATAACAAGTGACTTGACTCAGGTCTCTCTTGGCTGGGGTTGATGGGTTGGTACGGTTCTGACCGTTGCTTCCCCCATTCCCATTACCATTCTTGGGGCCATTATGATTATGCGAACTCCCTCCTCCATGGGTATGCTGAAAATGTCCTCCCGATTTCAAGGTAAAACGTGGCTTCTGCTGAGCTCCTGAATTGTATTTCCCTTGTCCATACTTCCTCTTGCGGTTCTCAATCTGTTGCTACTTCCCTTCAATCATAAGGGCACGATCTACCAACTCCTGGTAGTTGTTGAAAGTTGCTACCATCAACTACATACTCAACTCATCATTCAGTCCTTCCAGAAACTTCCCCTGCTTAGCTGCATCCGTAGCAACGTCATCCGGGGCATAACGTGTTAACTTACTAAAGTCATCCACGTATTGGTCAACTGTCCGTCCTCCTTGGTGCAAGTTGCAAAAATCACGCTTCATCATGGCCATAGCTCCTGCTGAAACATGGGCTGTACGAAAAGCCTGCTGAAATTGGTCCCATGTCATCGTGGCTACAGGGTAGGTGACAGTGTAATTCTCCCACCATGATGATGCTGGTCCATCCAACTGGTGTGCGGCAAAATGCACCTTCTCAGCGTCAATACATCCTGTAGTGGATAACTCCCTTCCAATCTTGCGGAGCCAATCATCTGCTACTATAGGCTCAGTGCTATTGGAGAACACCGGCGGATTTAGTCTAAGGAAACGGGTTAAGTGATCAACAGGTGGTGGTGGTGGGTTGTTGTTGTTGTTCCCCTGATTCTGATTCTAGACTAGCAACTGCATCAACGCGTTCTGCTGCTGGATCAACTGAGTGAGCTCCGGCGGAGATGCAAATCCATTGTCACGTCTCGGAGGCATCTGATGGGTTTAGAGGGAAGAGATTAGAATAGAATGAGGTCTAATGAGAAAGCACTACCCATATGCACATGAGACAAACACAAACATTTCACTCAATTAAACAAGGGCATACAATCGGTCTAACTATCGCAAAAGTGCTTGGACTACTCTATTTACATGGTGGAATACTACTACTAATGTGGTGGTCTACTAGAAATATTCCTCGGTTGCAGACTCCATGATATCTGCTCCAGCTTCGTCTTCATAGCCATCATCGCTCAGGTCAGAGTCGGTGTCGTCGATGATGATGTAGTCCTCCGGGCGAATCTCCTTGGGTTCTTCGTCTTCGTCTCCTTGGGTTCTTCGTCTTCACTTGTAGCCTTGAGTTCTTCCTCCAGCTCCGTGATTCTTGTCATCGCCTTCTTCAGATCTATCATGCCTGTGCACATCTGGTTCTCCTAACGTCGAATGTGTTGGTTTAACTCCTGGATAAAAGCTGCGATTGATCTATCCTTCAAGGTGTTGATAATCTCCCATTGCTCA
The DNA here is from genome assembly GCF_002162155.2 of Triticum dicoccoides. Taxonomy (NCBI): domain Eukaryota; kingdom Viridiplantae; phylum Streptophyta; class Magnoliopsida; order Poales; family Poaceae; genus Triticum; species Triticum dicoccoides. The sequence continues at coordinate 481,191,623 of NC_041392.1, read as the reverse complement.
TCTCGGCGCCCACAAATCTGGTAGATAGTATCCTTGAGATCATTGTGGTAAACTTCTCCAATACGTCCCATGGCGATGTGGGCTGCCATGCTCTTTCCTAGACTCCAGGTTGGTGCATCAAAGGAAAACTCTATGGGCTCGGTGACTGGCGCGAACGTCCTTCCTGGAACTTGAACTTGAATCATCCAGTGCTTCTCTTCGGGTAAAGTGGCGTTGTAGGTCCCGGTGAAGCTTGGTACTCAGATGTTCAGGTACTTAGTGACTTCCTTCAGGTGGCGTCCAAAGGGTGTATCTTCATTCGGTTGCGTGAACTTGTTCCTTGCATCCGCCATCCTAAAAGAGTAGAAAAGATGAGGAGTCAGAAATTAGAAGAGTGAGTAGTGATCTAGGGCTTTAGCTTAGTGGTCGTGTCCTACAGTTAGCGTGTGCTTTGATACCATCTTGTAGCGACCAGACCTCCAACAGTCTGATCTCTGTGCTTCAGTGTCATCCCTGGATCAGTAATGCTGACACGCATAGTACTTGAAGGATTTATAACAGAGTAGCAATCACACACTTATTACAACGAGTGTCTCAAAAGAGAACTTATTACAAATAATATGGCTTAAGGCCATCTAATAACAATAACAGTGGAAGGCTTGGAAGATAAGTGAGTTCATCAACTCCAACGGCATCACTGAGTATAGAACCATGACCTAAAGGCACCTTACTCGTCGTCTGAAAAGTCTGCAACATGAACATTGCAGCCCGAAAACGGGTCAGAACATGGAATATGCTGCCAAAGTAACACATAGAGAGTAATGAACAGAAATAAGTTATACTACATGCATATATGGCTGGTGGAAAGCTCTATGGTTACAGTTTTGCGTAATGCCAATTTTTCCCTACTTCAAAGAAATAAATTATATTTAACTATCATGGTAGTTGTTAAACATTGAGAGCATAGACACCCTTTCAATCCCAATTAAACATCATCAATAAAACCCAACAAAATTAATTAAAGTCACATGATGAGATTCACATGATAATACAAGTACTAGATACTCAAGACGTCCATAACCGGGGACACGGCTAACCATGATTAGTTTATACACTCTACAGAGGTTTGCGCACTTTTCCCCACAAGACTCGATCTCCTCCGTTGGGATTCTCGCACTACATGGTGTTTGAGAAACGGATGACCGAGACATAGTCTTTCAGAAGCGATAGCACCTTATGATCGGGTAGACTGTTACACCTACTTTCCCTTACATCTGCTAGTCTACCACTATAAGAGTTCGCATGACTTAATCAACTATGCTAGAGCCCATAGTAGCTTGTGGCTGCACACGGAAGTTTCTAGCACGAATAATCTCATGATCCCTTTGAGCCTGGGTGGCGGTCCATAAAGAAAAACAGGCAATCGCTGGAATACCCAGGTGCCTCAATCCACCCAGATGTGTATTAAAGTTGCCACCTTAAGTTGAACCATTAATTAAGAATCTCACATCTGTCATGGATACACTCAAACCCAATCCACGTCTACAAGCATAGCATGGTATAAGCAACGTAGAAGTAACTCCTAGGGTTTGATAATAAAACAGGTAATAGGTGCTACCTCATCTACTTCCCAACCCACAATTTAATTAGATCCTAATCATGCAATTGTTTGAGGATTAATCTAAGGCAATAAAAGTGGGTAGTAAGAGGTATGATCAAAGTGTTACTTGCCTTGCTGATTATCCGTGAAACCTAGAGATTCGAAGTAGCAAGAGGCGCACTCCGGGTACTCCATCGCAACAAACAAACAAGCATACAATAAGTACTCATCTAATGCACAGGTAAAACTCAAATAAAAGATCTAACCAGAAAGTTCAACTTAAGAACTCCGGTTTGCAAAAAGAAACAAATCAAACGAAGCAACGAAAGTCAAACAGCGAGAGAAAACAAGCTTCGATTACTAATCTAGATCTAAGTCAAATTTTACAGAAGCAAAAACTTGTTTGAGTTGGCTAAACGGAAAGATGGCTTCGAGACGAAACTCTAGGCGCTTGAATCGCCTGATTCCGATAAATGAGCGAAAAGTTAAACTAAAACGAAAATCGGATCAGAAATCGCGATGAGAAATAATCGCGGAAAATCCGAGAAAAAGAAAAACTCATGAACATATTAACGAACAAACGTTCGTTATCTTAAACTAAACGGTGAACTCGTCCGCTAAACGAACGAACGAGCGAACGCTTGCTAAACAAAAGAACCGATAAAACCGATCTAATAAAAAACTAGGGTTTTCAAAAAAACCGGATCTGTTTTCTTTGAAAAACCGGCGGGAACGGCGCGGCTACCTCGTCAGACTCCGGCGGCACTCGTGGCTCCGGCTGGGTGGGGTGGCGTCGGCGGCGGGCGGCGCGGCAAGCGGCGGCGTGCGGCGACTGCGGGTGGCGGGGCGTGGCGAGGTGGCGGGGTGGGGTGGCGGTGGCGGCTATTTATGAGAGGGGGGGCGAGGTGGCTTGGGGAAGGGGCCGTTTCGGGAGGCGTGCTCCTCCCGGACTCGGGCAGCAGCGGCGGTTTCGCTCGGCACTCCGATCCCGAGGCGGTGCAGGAGACGGCGGCGAGCGGGCTTGGCTCGGCTCGGCTGGGTCTTCGGCCCAGTCGGGCGCGCGAATAGTTTTTTTAAAACAATTCCGCCGAACAAAGAAAAAAATCTAGAAAATAAAATCAAATTCTAAAAATGCCAAAATAAATTTTCACCTCCTAAATAAAATATTTAGAATGAGATGAACATTTTCTTGGCCCTAAAATGCAGTTTTGAAAAACGTGCAATTTTTCCAAAATTCAAAAAAACTAGCCAAAACTCCGAAATAAAAATCTTATCTGATTTTTTATTAAATCCTCAATATTTCTTTATTTTGGGAAAGTCATTTTATTCCCTCTCTCATATTTCTATAATGGAAATAATTGAAGATAAAATAAATAAAATCAAATCATCCTATCTGAGAAAACTCAAATATGAAAATAACGAAACCCCCAACTCTCTCCGTGGGTCCTTGAGTTGCGTAAAGTTTCTGGATCAGGCCAAAAGCAAATAAAAAAATATTATATGCAGTGATGATCTAATGTATAACATTCTGATATGTCTCCGTCGTATCTTCTTTTCCAAACACTTTTGCCCTTGTTTTGGACTCTAACTTGTATGATTTGAATGGAACTAACCCGGACTGACGCTGTTTTCAGCAGAATTGCCATGGTGTTGTTTTATGTGCAGAAAACAAATATTCTCGGAATGACCCGAAACTCCACGGAACATCTTAGGAAAGACAATAAAAAATCCTCGCCAAAGATGAAGACCAGGGGGCCCACACCCTGTCCACGAGGGTGGGGGGCGCCCCCCTAGTGCGCACCCCCTACCTCATGGGCCCCCTAGATGCCCCCCGACGCCAACTCCAACTCTATATATTTGCTTTCGGAGAGAGAAAAATAAGGGAGAAGAAATCATTGCGTTTTACGATACGGAGCCGCCGCCAAGCCCTAAAACCTCTCGGGAGGGCTGATTTGGAGTCCGTTCGGGGCTCCGGAGAGGGGGATTCGTCGCTGTCGTCATCATCAACCATCCTCCATCACCAATTTCATGATGCTCACTGCCGTGCGTGAGTAATTCCATCATAAGCTTGCTGGACGGTGATGGGTTGGATGAGATTTATCATGTAATCGAGTTAGTTTTGTTAGGGTTTGATCCCTAGTATCCATTGTGTTCTGAGATTGATGTTGCTATGACTTTGCTATGCTTAATGCTTGCCACCAGGGCCCGAGTGTCATGATTTCAGATCTGAACCTATTATGTTTTCATGAATATATGTGAGTTCTTGATCCGATCTTGCAAGTCTATAGTCACCTACTATGTGTTATGATCTGGCAACCCCAAAGTGACAGTAATCGGGACCACTCCCGGTGATGACCATAGTTTGAGGAGTTCATGTATTCACTATGTGCTAATGCTTTGTTCCGGTTCTCTATTAAAAGGAGGCCTTAATATCCCTTAGTTTCCAATAGGAGCCCGCTGCCACGGGAGGGTAGGACAAAAGATGTCATGCAAGTTCTTTTCCATAAGCACGTATGACTATATACGGAATACATGCCTACATTATATTGATGAATTGGAGCTAGTTCTGTGTCACCCTATGTTATGACTATTACATGATGAACCGCATCCGGTATAATTATCCATCACTAATCCGGTGCCTACGAGTTTTCCATATACTGGTTCTCGCTTATTTACTTTCCCGCTGCTACTGTTACAATCACTACAAAATACCAAAACATTACTATTGTTGTCTTTACTTTTGCTGCCGCTACCACCACTATCTTATTACTTTGCTACTAAACACTTTGCTGCAGATACTAAGTTTCCAGGTGTGGTTGAATTGACAACTCAGCTGCTAATACTTGAGAATATTCTTTGGCTCCCCTTGTGTCGAATCAATAAATTTGGGTTGAATACTCTACCCTCGAAAGCTGTTGCGATCCCCTATACTTGTAGGTTATCAAGACCAATTTCTGGCGCCGTTGCCGGGGAGCATAGCTCTATTCTTTGAGTCACTCGGGATTTATATCTGCTGGACACTATGAAGAACTTGAGAGATCCAAAAACCAAGATTTATCCCGCAACTATGAGGGGAGGTAAGGAACTGCCATCTAGCTCTGCACTTGATTCACCTTCTGTTATTAGTACGTTTGCGACACCTACACCCGCTTCTGCTATTCGTTCTGATATGTCACATGTTATTGATGATGCCACTTCTACTATGCATGATACTTATGATGAAACTGCTTCTATGCCTGATACTAGTGTGCCCCTTGGTGAATTTCTTGATGAACAAATTGCTAGGGCTAGAGAAAAAGAAATTATTGAATCTGAATACGATGATGATAGTGATGATGAAAATATGCCTATTATTCCGGAGGGCTATCTTTTTGATATGGAATCTTCTGCCGCTATTTTAGCTTGTAGGGATAGGTATTTGCTTAAGAGGTTATTAGTTAAATGGAACAAAGATTCACTTAGAGATAAAATGAAACCTGACCTTGCTTTTGCTACTTCACCTATTTGTGTTCCTGATAAGGATTATGAATTCTCTGTTGATCCTGATATAATTACTTTGGTTGAATCTGATCCGTTTTATGGCTATGAATCTGAAACTGTTGTGGCACATCTTACTAAGTTAAATGATATAGCTGCCCTATTCACTAATGATGAGAGATCGTCTTACTTTTATATACTCAAAATATTTCCGTTCTCATTAAAGGGTGATGCTAAGATATGGTTTAATTCTCTTGATCCTGGTTGTGTGCGTAGTCCCCAGGATATGATTTATTACTTCTCTGCTAAATATTTCCCTGCTCATAAGAAACAAGCTGCTTTGAGGGAAATATACAACTTCGTGCAAATTAAAGAAGAGAGTCTCCCACAAGCTTGGGGGAGGCTTCTCAAGTTACTTAATGCTTTGCATGATCATCCTCTTAAGAAACCCGAAATACTTGATATCTTTTATAATGAACTAACCGATGCTTCCAGAGATTACCTGGATAGTTGTGGTGGTTCTCTTTTCAGGGAAAGAACACCGGATGAAGCTGAAATTCTATTGAATAATATGTTGACAAGTGAAAATAATTGGGCACCTCCTGAGCCAACTCCTGCTCCAATTACTGAGCCTATTCTTAAACCAACTCCGAAGAAGAGAGGTGTTCTATTCCTCAGTCCCGAAGATATGCAAGAGGCAAAGAAATCTATGAAAGAAAAAGGTATTAAAGCTGAAGATGTTAAGAATTTACCTCCTATTGAAGAAATACATGGTCTTAATATACCGCCTGTTGAAGAAACATATGATCTCAATTCTTTATTTATTGAAGAACCTCCTGATCCCGATATCCCGACACAGGTAGTAAAGGTAATTTAACCCTATAGGTATGATAAAGCTAAAGTCCCTCCTACTAAAATTGCTAGTCAGTGCTTGGATGAGTTTGATAACTTTATGTTTAAGCAAGACGACTTCAATGCTTATTTTGGTAGACAATTAAAAGAAAATGCTTATATGATTAGACGCTTGGGTGATTATATGGCTAATATTAAAGGTGAACTTAAACTTGTTAGCAAACATGCTTCTATGGTTACCACTCAAGTAGAACAAGTACTTAAGGCTCAAAAAGAAGTGCTGGATGAAATGAATAGTAAGAAAAATGATTATGTTGTTAGAGTGGCTACTAGAACTGGTAGAATGACTCGGGAACCTTTGTATCCTGAAGGCCACCCTAAGAGAATCGAGCAAGATTCTCAAAGAAATAATATTGATGTTCCTAGTTCTTCTAAAAAGAAGAAAAAGAAAAATGATAGAACTGTGCAAACTTCTAGTGAACCTATTGCTGAACCACCTGATAATCCAAATGATATATCTATGTCTGATGCTGAAACACAATCTGGTAATGAACATGAACCTAGTGAAAATATTAATGATGATGTTCATGATGATGCTCAACCTAGTAATGATAATGATGTAGAAATTGAACCTATTGTTGATCTTGATAACCCACAATCAAAGAATCAACGTTATGATAAAAGAGACTTTGTTGCTAGGAAACATGGTAAAGAAAGGGAACCTTGGGTTCAGAAACCCATGCCTTTTCCTCCAAAACCATCCAAGAAAAAGGATGATGAGGATTTTGAGCGCTTTGCTGAAATGATTAGGCCTATCTTTTTGCGTATGCGATTAACTGATGTGCTCAAAACAAATCCTTATGCTAAATATATGCGATTAACTGAGATTTCCACCATGCTTGCTAATTATACTTTTAAGGGTGGAATACCAAAGAAACTTGGAGATCCCGGAGTACCTACTATACCTTGCTCCATTAAAAGAAATTATATTAAAACTGCTTTATGTGATCTTGGAGCCGGTGTTAGTGTTATGCCTCTCTCTTTATATCGTAGACTTGACTTGAATAAGCTGACACCTACTGAAATATCTTTGCAAATGGCTGATAAATCAACTGCTATACCTGTCGGTATCTGTGAGGATGTGCCTGTTGTGGTTGCAAATGTTACTATTTTAACGGACTTTGTTATTCTTGATATTCCTGAGGATGATAGTATGTCTATTATTCTTGGAAGACCTTTTCTTAATACTGTAGGGGCTATTATTGATTGCAACAAAGGCAATGTCACCTTTCATGTTGATGGTAATGAGCATATAGTACACTTTCCGAGGAAACAACCTCAAGTTCATAGTATCAACTCCATTGGAAAAATTCCATCGATTATAATTGGAGGTTTTGAATTTCCTCTTCCTACTATCAAAAAGAAATATGATATACTTATTATAGGGGATGTGCATATCCCCGTTGAGGTAACTTAGTGTTATTCGAAATTTCTCCGTTTCATGATTATCGGAATGAGTTTGTTAACAAGACTTGATCAACCTTGTTAGTGGATTCTTTTTGATGAGCATGAGATGGATGAAACTAGAAGCACAAACTTCTGTACCCTCTCTATACTTTCTGTTAATTAGTAGAAATAAAGTAAAAATAGTATTTTTCTATCTGTTTCCTGACTTATCGATGCAATATAAAATATCCCAAAAATAAAAGTCCTCAGAATGCCATGCCAATTTAATATGATATTTTTGGGAATATTTGACGATTTACTGTGCAAAAATTACCGCGGGAGGAGCTGCCACCTGGCCACGAGGGTGGTGGGCGCCCCCCCCCCTCTAGGGCGTGCCCCTGCCTCGTGGGCCCATGGTGGCACTCCTCCACTTATCCCAGCACCCATCTTCTTCCTCTGTCTCACACAAACCCAAAAAACCAACTCAAGCACGGGTTCCAGCCACTTTTGCTATGATTTTCGATCTCCTTGCTCAAAGAACCTCTCGCAAAACTGCTTGGGGAGATTGTTCCTTGGTATGTGACTCCTCCATTGGTCCAATTAATTTTTGTTCTAGTGCTTTATCCTTTGCAAATTTTAGCTGCTTAGGTGACCCTGTTCTTTGAGCTTGCATGTCAAATTTATATGGTCAAAGGTAGTTTTGATGCATGATATAGGCCCTAGGCACTTGTAGGAGTAGTTGCTATCAATATTATTGAGTTTGGTTTACTTTTATTTGAAGATACTAAAAATTTCAGAATTTTTCAGAGAAAAACAATAAGCTTAGGAAGATGTTCCAAGGTGGTTCTTCTAAGAAGCAAGGACCCAGGATTGCTATGCGCGATGCTGACGAGGATCCACCAAGAGACGCTCCAGTACGGCCTTGCGAATGGCTGTTGGAAAACTTTATGGACCGTGCGGGAATTAAAGAAGAATTCAAAGCATATTTGCGCAATGCCGGTCTTGAGGATTTTGAGGCTAACACATGCCCCCAGTATCATGATCTCACAAGTTCATTTGTGAGGAGGTTTGAGTATTCATCTTCGCATAATTCTCCTGCAGTCATGTTTGATCTCTATGACAAATCTTATACCATGGACTTAGAGGATTTTACTTCTGCTTGCAAACTTCCATCATGGGGTAGTGTTTGGACCCCCCCCCCCTAAATCTGAATTTAGAAACTTTCTTGCTAGTATAACTGTGGGGCAATCTAGAGATATAACGCAGGCTACCATTCGGTAGATGCATAAATGCTAAGGATGAAGCATGTCACATGTGTGTCCCTGATCTTAGCATTCTTAGGAGTTCTGTGTTAGGGACCAATCTTATCATATGGGAGCCATTGTAGCTCGTAGGTTGCATCATAATAGACATAATGGAGATTTCTTTGGAGCAATTTATGCAACCCGCTTAGCTCATTTTCTTGAGATAGACATTCGTGAGGGTGATACGGAGTTGCCTCCTGCATATTTAGATTATAACTCTATGGCTTCGCACCAGTTTGTCGAGAGGCCTGAATCACCTCTCTTATATCGTTTAATTTTTGATAAATGACGTGTTTTACGTATTACTCTCCCTGCTCCTACCTTCTTTGATTCACAGACAAAAAGAAGATATGTTATTACCAGAGAGGAGGCAGAAGAGTACGAGAGGAGAGCGGAGGCAGCTCGACTCCACGCTGCAGCTCAGCAGGTGATAACCGCTGCACATCAGTATGATCCCAACTATTCCTTGTCGCAGTACGACCCCAGCTACACCTATGGGTATCCGCCAGGCTATCCCTGGCAATAGACCAACTTAGGCCAAAAGCCTAAGCTTGGGGGAGTACGTATTTCTCACCGACATTACATTTATGTTCAGACACACTCATTACTAGATGTCGGTGCTCATACTCTTTCACTGTAATATCCATGCTAGTTTATTTTCTTTTTCCTGCTTTCTTCTTATGTGTTTGTTAAACCTTAAGAAAAACCAAAAAAATTAGTAGTAGTTTATTTTTCTGCTGTAGTAGTAATAATTAAAAAGAAAACCCCAAAATATTTCCCGTTCTTCTTTTGCTTGTTGGGAGCTTTCCCGTGTAAATAGTTTTATTTCTTTTCTTTTCTTTGGGGGTCAGTAGGAGAAGACCATAATTAAATTGTTGAAGTGGCTCTTATATGCATTGTTGTTGATTTAACCAAGAGCCCATATTGCCTTGTCTTCTCCTGTTTATTGAATGCTCGCAGATTCCAGCTTATTCCAATGCATGTACACTCTTATTATTATTCACACTGTTCGGTCGTGCAAGTGAAAGGTAATTATGATGATATGTGATGGACTGACTGAGATGAGAAAAGCAGGTATGAACTCGACCTCTTTTGTTTTTGTAAATATGATGAGTCCCTCGTTCTTGATTTAGCTTATTATGAATAAACATGTTTGCAATGACAATTAGAGATCATAGTTGCTTGTGCCATGCTTGATTAGCTATGAGTTATAATGATTTACCTTGTGTGCCAACATGCTATTGCGATGATTATGATGTGGTATGATGGGGTGGTATCCTCCTTTGAATGATTTAAGTGACTTGACTTGGCACATGTTCATGCATGTAGTTGAAACAAAATCAACATAGCATTCACGATATTTATGTTCATGGTGGATTATATCCTACTCATGCTTGCATGCAATGTTTATTAATTTTATTGCATTTACATGGCTGTTGTCGCTCTCTAGTTGGTCGCTTCCCAGTCTTTTGCTAGCCTTCACTTGTACTAAGCGGGAATACTACTTGTGCATCCAATCCCTTAAACCCCATAGTTATTCCAGATGAGTCCACTATACCTTCCTATATGCGGTATCTACCTGCCGTTCCAAGTAAATTTGTATGTGCCAAACTCTAAACCTTCAAATAAACATTCTGTTTTGTATGCTCGAATAGCTCATGTATCAACCAAGGCTGTCCTTATCTTCCGTGTTAGGCGGGTTATTCTCAAGAGGAGTGGACTCCGCTCCTCACTCACGAGAAAATGGCTAGTCACCGGGATGCCCAGTCCCATGCTTTATGCAAACTAAATCAAAATTAATTGCAAACAAAACTCCCCCTGGGACCTGATGTATGTTGGAGGCACTCGTTGTTTCGAGCAAGCCATGGATTGATGCTTGTTGGTGGAGGGGGAGTATAAACTTTACCATTCTGTTTGGGAACCGCCTATAATGTGTTTAGCATGGAAGATATTGCCATCTCTTAGTTGCTACGTTGACAATGAAAGTATACCGCTCAAAATACAATTTATCTCTATTGCAAAACCGAGCTCTGGCACCTCTACAAATCCCTGCTTCCCTCTACGAAGGGCCTATCCATTTACTTTTATGTTGAGTCATCACCCTCTTTTTAAAAAGCACTAGCTGGAGAGCACAGCTGTCATTTGCATTCATCACTGTTAATTTATATTGGGTATGACTATGATTGGATCTCTTTTACCATGAGTTACAATGTCTAGTCAGTCCTTGATCTTTAAAGGTGCTCTGCATTTATGTTTTGCGGTCTCAGAAAGGGCTAGCGAGATACCATCTTGTTATATCATATTATGAATGTTTTTGAGAAAGTGTTGTCAGCCGAGATTTATTATTATGACTTGCTAGTTGATTATGCTATTGATATGAGTAATTATGAGACCTGAGAATTATTGCAAATGTGGTTAGTTATGATCTATGCTGAAAACTTGAATACTGGCTTGACATAGTTACAACAACAAGAGCAAACAGAGTTTGTAAAAGTCTTTCTTTCTTTCTTTCAGTTTGTCAACTGAATTGCTTGAGGACAAGCAAGGGTTTAAGCTTGGGGGAGTTGATACGTCTCCGTCGTATCTACTTTTCCAAACACTTTTGCCCTTGTTTTGGACTCTATCTTGTATGATTTGAATGGAACTAACCCGGACTGACGCTGTTTTCAGCAGAATTGCCATGGTGTTGTTTTATGTGCAGAAAACAAATATTCTCGGAATGACCTGAAACTCCACGAAACATCTTATAAAAAATAATAAAAAATACTCGCCAAAGATGATGACCAAGGGGCCCACACCCTATCCACGAGGGTGGGGCGCCCCCCTAGGGCGCGCCCTCTACCTCGTGGGCCCCCTGGATGCCCTCCGACGCCAACTCCAACTCTATATATTTGCTTTCGGAGAGAAAAAAATAAGGGAGAAAAAATCATCGTGTTTTACGATACGGAGCCGCCGCCAAGCCCTAAAACCTCTCGGGAGGGCTGATCTGGAGTCCGTTCGGGGCTTCGGAGAGGGGGATTCGTCGCCGTCGTCATCATCAACCATCCTCCATCACCAATTTCATGATGCTCACCGTCGTGCGTGAGTAATTCCATCATAGGCTTGCTGGACGGTGATGGGTTGGATGAGATTTATCATGTAATCGAGTTAGTTTTGTTAGGGTTTGATCCCTAGTATCCATTATGTTCTGAGATTGATGTTGCTATGACTTTGCTATGCTTAATGCTTGTCACTAGGGCCCGAGTGCCATGATTTCAGATCTGAACCTATTATGTTTTCATGAATATATGTGAGTTCTTGATCCGATCTTGCAAGTCTATAGTCACCTACTATGTGTTATGATCGGGCAACCCCGAAGTGACAATAATCGGGACCACTCCCGGTGATGACCATAGTTTGAGGAGTTCATGTATTCACTATGTGCTAATGCTTTGTTCCGGTTCTCTATTAAAAGGAGGCCTTAATATCCCTTAGTTTCCAATAGGACCCCGCTACCACGGGAGGGTAGGACAAAAGATGACATGCAAGTTCTTTTCCATAAGCATGTATGACTACATACGGAATACATGCCTACATTATATTGATGAATTGGAGCTAGTTCTGTGTCACCCTATGTTATGACTGTTACATGATGAACCACATCCAGCATAATTATCCATCACTAATCTGGTGCCTACGAGTTTTCCATATACTGGTTCTCGCTTATTTACTTTCCCGCTGCTACTGTTACAATCACTAGAAAATACCAAAAATATTACTATTGCTGTCTTTACTTTTGCTGCCGCTACCACCACTATCATATTACTTTGCTAATAAACACTTTGCTGCAGATACTAAGTTTCCAGGTGTGGTTGAATTGACAACTCAGCTACTAATACTTGAGAATATTCTTTGGCTCCCCTTGTGTCGAATCAATAAATTTGGGTTGAATACTCTACCCTCAAAAGCTGTTGCGATCCCCTATACTTGTGGGTTATCACATTCCAAATTTAAAAGTTGGGATGTTACACATACCTACCTATTATGGCATTTCCATAGCCATTCCGAGATATATTGCCATGCAACTTTCCATCATTCCGCTCATCATGACACATTCATCATTGTCATATTGCTTAGCATGATCATGTAGTTGACATAGTATTTGTGGCAAAGCCACCGTTCATAATTCTTTCATACATGTCACTCTTGGTTCATTGCATATCCCGGTACACCGCCGGAGGCATTCATATAGAGTCATCTTTGTTCTAGTATCGAGTTGTAATCATTGAGTTGTAAATAAATAGAAGTGTAATGATCATCATTTTCTAGAGCATTGTCCCAAGCGAGGAATAAAAAAAGAGAAGGCCCAAAAAAGTGAAAGGCCATAAAAAGGCCAAAGAAAAAAAAAGAAAATGAGAGAAAAAGAGAGAAGGGACAATGTTACTATCCTTTGCCACACTTGTGCTTCAAAGTAGCACCATGATCTTCATAGTAGAGAGTCTCTCATGTTATCACTTTCATATACTAGTGGGAATTTTTGATTATAGAACTTGGCTTGTATATTCCAACAATGGGCCTCCTCAAGTGCCCTAGGTCTTCGTGAGCAAGCAAGTTGGATGCACATCCACTAGTTTCTTTTGTTGAGCTTTCATACATTTATAGCTCTAGTGCATCTGTTGCATGGCAATCCCTACTCCTTGCATTAACATCAATCGATGGGCATCTCCATAGCCCATTGATTAGCCTCGTTGATGTGAGAATTTCTCCTTTTTTGTCTTCTCCACATAACCCCCCTCATTATATTCTATTCCACCTATAGTGCTATGTCCATGGCTCGCGCTCATATATTGCGTGAAATTTTATAGGTTTGAGATTACTAAGGTATGAAACAATTGCTTGGCTTGTCATCGGGGTTGTGCATGATGATAGCATTCTTGTGTGACGAAAATGAAACATGACTAAACCATATGATTTTGTAGGGATGAACTTTCTTTGGCCATTTTATTTTGAGAAGACATAATTGCTTAGTTAGTATGCTTGAAGTATTATCATTTTTATGTCAAATATGAACTTTTGTCTTGAATCTTTCGGATCTGAATATTCATAGCACAATTAAGAAGAATTACATTAAAATTATGCCAAGTAGCACTCCGCATCAAAAATTCTGTTTTTATCATTTACCTACTCAAGGACGAGCAGGAATTAAGCTTGGGGATGCTTGATACGTCTCCAACGTATCTATAATTTTTGATTGCTCCATGCTATATTATCTACTGTTTTGGACATTATTGGGCTTTATTATCCACTTTTATATTATTTTTTGGGACTAACCTATTAACCGGAGGCCCAGCCTAGAATTGTTGTTTTTTTGCCTGTTTTAGGGTTTCGAAGAAAAGGAATATCAAACGGAGTCCAAATGGAATGAAACCTTCGGGAACGTGATTTTCTCACCGAATACAACTCAGGAGACTTGGACCCTAGTCAAGCCACGTAACAGGTGGCGATGAGGTAGGGGATACAACTCAGGAGACTTGGACCCTACGTCAAGCCACGTAACAGGTGGCGATGAGGTAGGGGGCTGCGCCTGCCCCCCCCCCCCAGGCGCGCCCTCTACCCTCGTGGGGCCCCTGTTGCTCCACCGACGTACTTCTTCCTCCTATATATATCCACGTACCCCCAAACAATCAGAACAGGAGCCAAAACCCTAATTCCACCGCCGTAACTTTCTGTATCCACGAGATCCCATCTTGGGGCCTGTTCCGGAGCTCCGCCAGAGGGGGCATCAATCACGGAGGGCTTCTACATCAACACCATAGCCTCTCCGATGAAGTGTGAGTAGTTTACTTCAGACCTACGGGTCCATAGTTAGTAGCTAGATGTGTCGTGGAATTGTCACGGCAGATGTCCTTAGTGTGAGGACTTAGTCGCGAGGCGAATGCATCTATGTGGTAGCTTGAGAGGGGTTGAGCAGAATCAAGAGACACAACACAAGATAAGGGTTTAGACAGCTTCAGGCCCCAAGAAACATCATCCTGTAATAACCCTACATACTGTTTGTGGCTAGATCTGATTATGATCATGAGGGAGTCGCCGGTAAGCCGGCTCTTTGTGTCTAGCCCTAAAGATTGTTTCTTTTCCTTCCCTCTTGGGGAGCCCTGCCCCTCCTTATATAAGTTAGAGGGGCGGGTTACATGTGGAGTCCTAATAGGACTAGGACTAGTTTATTCTCTTACTAGTTGATTACAAGTCTGGGTCTTGCTTCTTCATAAAGGAAATATTCCTCATGCCTTCCGACTTAAGCCGGCCCACAATAACATGAGCCGGCCTATTGGGCCTTGGGCCCTTGTCATCCGTTTGACTCACCGTCGGGGCCATCATTAAGTCGCCAGGCTCGTGAGTTGTCACACTAGTGAACCGCCAGACCTGTGAGTCACCAATCCTCCGGCGGGTTACGATGAAGCGTCAAGTCCGGCCGGTTCATACTTCCGGCCGGGTCATGCCGCGGGGTATATCCCCGATATTAGCCCCCAGTTTAATTTGGATTTATCCATGTTAAACTGATTCTGCAAAATAAATACAAGAACAAATTTGACAGGTTGTGCTCCTGGTTAAATATTCTTGTAAGCCGGCACCTGATCATTGTTAAGTCCTTGTCATTTCCTTGTTGATATCTACATGTCCATGATCTCATAAAAAATCTCCCTTAGCAGATATGTTTCGACTTTGTCAATGTAAAAAATCCAGATACTTCTTTTGAGAAATCCAGGCCAATAGGCCAGCTTTAGAGTCAATTTGCTGACATTGGTCTCTTGTAGAGAAATATTGTAAGAAATAATCCACTTGAGTCGGCTGCCAAAGCGCCGGCTTAAAAAATATTTGTCTTGAAATACTCATCTGATTTTCAGCCGGCTTGTAGAATTTGCTGGTTTATCATAGCCAAAATATCCGATTTGTAAATACTGATAGCACCGGGTCATAACTGTTGCCGACGCCGGGTCATAGTTATTGGTGACGCCGGGTCAATCTGGTTTACTCAAAACTGAGAATTTGAAGATTTTCTCCCTTATATCCATATTACCTATAGCCCCCAAGTCTTGAGCAGAAACAAAGTGATGACTTAAGACTTGCTTCAATATAAATACTGCCACTTTGAAGAAATCCATGTTGTTCATCTTAATCACTAGTAAAGACTGAATACTCCATATATGTAGCCCCCAAGTGCCGGTTGTCATGCTTGCAGCAACCTGGGACTTGTAATTGCCTTATGCTCATAAAAACTTCAACCAGTGTAACCCCCAAGGGCTGGGTTATTATGCAATAATTAGCAGGGACTTTATAAATATGATTATGTAGACTTGAACAGTAACGTGCAGCCCCCAAGGGCCGGCTCAGTAAGATAATATTGAGCTGGAACTTTATATACACTTCATTGAAAATAACCTCATATGATGTAACCCCCATCATGGGGCTTGAACCCACGTCCACAAGGTTAAGAGCTGTGTGTTGTACCAATTGAGTAGCAGACCTTTCAATATAATGGATTAAGATCTGTGTACCTTGAATTGTTGACAGGAGCAATTGGTAGCCCCCAAGGGCCAGCTCAGTATGATGTGATGAGTCGGGTCTTCAATAAGGTGAGCAAAAAATGACTTTGCATTAGCCCCCAAGTTCCATGGTGCATGCTGGCAGTGACATGGGACTTGCATATTTGATGTAATCTCAATTTAAATAATGTAGCCCCCAAGTGCCGGGTTGTAAGCCTGCAACGGCTCGGGACTATTAAATCCATTGTAGAATAAATCATATCCATTGATAAAATAATAACCATTGCGCCAAAGCGACTTTGAATACCTCATCATAATATTAGTTACTGATAACCATAAAAAATCCAGCCATGTTGGCTATTAAACATCTGAACAACCTGGTTTGAAAACCTCAATCATTCAATATCATAATGAAAAATCCAGCCAAGTTTGGCTATTTAAAGATTCAAGTACCTTATCTGTTGACAACTAAATCTGGGGTTTTAAATACCCGGCGGCTCTTGGCCGATGGCGATTTAATACGCCTCCATTGTAAGCCGGAATTTTTATAACCCGGCTATTTATAGCCTTTGAGAAAATCCAGCACGGATGATCATTTTGAAGCATCAATTTTAGTGATGAGGTTGGACTTAAGCACTTATATAAGTCATAGTTCTGCAAATCCTGTGGAATTAGCTCATACTGCCGACTTACATCGCCGTATCCAATAAAAGGAATAATCCAATGATTGATAAGCGCATGATTCCAATGGCGCAATCCAAAATATACTGGCGACTTAAAGTCCATAGCCAGGGCCGGTTTAAACATAATCATGTATAAACAATATCATACCTGTGATATTGAATCATACTGCCGGCTTACGTGACCCATCCAGTAAGGATGATAACCCAATCTTTAGAAGCCAAAACTTCCAAATGTTTATGGTTGACATATGGTGGCGACTTATCGTCAAAAGTCGAGTCGGGTTAATAGAAACCACACATATATGCTTCAGATATGAGCAAAAAAGTCTCAAGATAAAACCAAAGATTGTTTGCAAAAACTTAAACCAAATAAAAATCGAGGTTTCTCATTCGAATACGATCAGTAAACCGTTCCAAAGGGGTTAAGCTAGGATTCGAATACGATCATGTAGCCCCCCAGTGGCTTTGATGTTGCGCCGATCAAGAGAGTACCGACAGCTATGTTCTCTTTGGTTCGAATACGACCTATGTTTGAACAGGAAGCCCCCAAAGGACCTTGAGAGGTTTTTAACGACCCTGATTCGAATACGATCCAAGTCGGACCCAAAAGGGGTTAAGCTATGATTCGAATACGATCAAGAAGCCCCCTAGTGAGTTTTGAAGTGTGCCGATCAAGAGGGTACCGACAGCTATGTTCTCTTTGGTTCGAATACGACCTATATTTGAACAGGAAGCCCCCAAGTGACCATATAAATTTTGGCATCATGCCAATCAAGAGGGTACCAACAGCTATGCTCGATGAGCAGGAAGCCCCCAAGTGACCATAATAAGGTAAGCCGTAAGGCAGGATACCCATGTTTGAACCACGCATCACGGCAGCAAGTTCTCTTTCGCAACCTTGAATTTTTCTGAGAACTCGAATCTTGCGAGAGATTAATTCTTTTTGAGCCAGAACTTTAAACCGGATTTGAAAGCTTCAAAACTTTGTGGGAAATAGGTTTACCTTGAACCGGATTTTGAACCGGAATCCTTCCTTTTAAACCGGAAATTTCCTGACGACCTTTAAATATTCGTCAAAAAGACAGTAGCCTCCGGGGCCGGGCTATTTTTTCTTTCAATGACCCGGAGTTCTTGAACCTGCCTTAAACTGGCAATCATTTACTAAGTCATGTCATCATAGCCCCCGAGTCTCGAGACAACTCAAGGAGTTGTCTTGAGATTCTCCATATTTGATCGTGATGTAAACTGGTATGAGTCATTCAAAAGCTCAGTGATATAACTTGTCCTGCATTAAAGAACTTGCAAGCCAGAGCAATTGCTCTTTTTAAGAAAAAGCAATATATAATATAAAAATATACTGGATGGATTTCACCTGATGTGTCAGGACAGCAATTATGACCGCGGAGTTGATGATCACCATGGTGAAACTGGAATCAATCACGGCCAAGTCGGCCGCGGGTGCTGACAGATCTGTCGGCCACGGCGTTTTAAACCGGTGTGGAGGGGAGAGTCGACCGCGGTGTTGTAAACTGGTGCGGTCGCGAGAGACGGCCACGACGTTGTAAGCCAATGCGGCCGCGAGATACGGCCACGATATTGTAAGCCGGTGCGGGAGTCCGTTGAGTAACGACGACCACCTGTGCCTCCATCTCCGCGGTATAATATCACTTTTTGTTATAAATAATTGCCGTGCATAAACAATATCGCAGACCAAGGCAAAGATAAATTTGTTCTTTGACGAAAATGACATGTGCTAATAAATCAAACTTGGATGGATAATACCTGATTTGTTTGGACGACGGATGATCCGTTTATCGTGACAGAGGTGGCTCAGGAAGACCAGCGACTTATTATAGTTCCGATGGCTCAGGAATACCGGCGACTTAATATAACCCCAGCGGCTCAAAGCGGCAAGGGCGGCTCAACGCGGCTGCGGCGGGTTGACATAGATTAAGCTGCACGGGCAGCGACTTGCGCACACCTGTTCCATCAGTAAGCGGGCACAGACGCTGGTGTGTGATGGTGCTGACGTACGCTTCATAGGCACAACATGGCACCTCCTTTGCTGCACATAAAAATATACAGACCAAAGTGATTGTTCTGTGATGAAAACCAATAAAATAGACTTAGATGGATATCACCTGATATGTTAAGCCGGAAATTATCCGCCGTGGAGTTGATGATCACCATGGTGAAGCTAAAGCCAATCACAAGCGAGTCAGCTGCGAGAGCAGACAGATTAATCAACCGCGGTGTTGTAAGCCAGTACAGACGGGAGAGTCGACCGCAGCGTTTGTAAGCCGACGCGGACGAGAGAGCTGGCTGGCACGTTGATGTAGACCGGACCGCAGGGGCGGCGGCTGTATATAACAACACTATAGGGCAGAGTGGTTGTTTTCAAAAAATTAATAAGTGCTGATAAAAGTAAATTGGATGGATATCACCTGATGTATTGTGCGGATAACCTGCATAAGCAGCATCAACAAGCCACGTCCCAGAGTAGGCCATCACCGTAGTCTGGCCGAGACTGGTGAATTGAGGCCGTTTTTGGTGATCCGACGGCAGAAGCGAACCCAGAGGTGATGCAGCGGCTGCGGACGGGACAAGGCGTTCCTGGCGAGGCGCGACGACAGAGTTGGGCCACAGCACAGCTAACGAGACTAGGTGGAGAGGCGGCCGTGCACCGGATGCGGCTGAAGAGGCCTGCGGCGATCCGAAGCCTGCTCCTGCAGCTCGAAGATAGTGCGAGTCTGTTCCCTACAACCAACTCTCCCTCCGGGTCATGGCTGGTTTGATCATTCCCTTCTTTTTTTTTACAAATTTGACTATACATTGGCGTACGTATCCGGACCCTGCATCTCGTGTCTCCTCATACACCCTGCTTTCTTGTGTGTACACATAGCCATCAGAAATACCAATTCAAAAATTGAACTAGCACTCAAATCCACGTGAGAAGCACATATCCTCTTGTCCTTTTGTGTGATGACGCGGAGTAGTAGTACGACCCGGAAGTAGTACTAGTAATAGCAACAGACTGCCTCGTAATAGTTTGCAGTGTTGATTAAAAACAAGCAACAAAAACACCAGTAGCGCTTGAGCTCCTCGGGACTTCAAGCTTCCCTGCCGTATGGCTGTTATGGACGGAAAACATGTACTGGCGATGTGCGACAGCATCCCGAGAAACCGATCCGGTTTTGGATTAGACTACTTGTCGGTATCGTCAACTTGACGATTTTGCTGGTTTCTTCATCAAAACGGTCCTCCTTGGTCTTAGCGCCTTACGTGTCCAACCAATAGTAGGTGCTGCAGAAATCTGTCGTCTTTGCTTTCTCTGGTATTTGACATCTGTCAGGCGGATCATCGGATGGCGGCGGCAGACACGTATATCTTAAACCCTAATTCTTCTTAAACTCCAATATCATAGATTATAAATCAAAACTGATGAACTTGAAGCTGACATAGATCTTTTCTTTATCTGAACAATCGCGAGCTTCTCATAACCCTGGAAAAGATCCCTCCAAGAACTCAACACCACCGTATGCAGGCCCCACGGTGGGCGCCAACTGTGTGGAATTGTCACAGTAGATGTCCTTAGTGTGAGGACTTAGTCGCGAGGCCAACGCATCTATGTGGTAGCTTGAGAGGGGTTGAGCGGAATCGAGAGACGCAACACAAGATAAGGGTTTAGACAGCTTCGGGCCTCGAGAAACATCATCCAGTAATAACCCTACATGTTGTTTGTGGCTATATCTCATTATGATCATGAGGGAGTCGCCGGTAAGCCGGCTCTTTGTGTCTAGCCCTAAAGATTGTTTATTTTCCTTCCCTCTTGGGGAGCCCTGCCCCTCCTTATATAAGTTAGAGGGGCGGGTTACATGTGGAGTCCTAATAGGACTAGGACTAGTTTATTCTCTTAATAGTTGATTACAAGTTCGAGTCTTGCTTCTTCATAAAGGAAATATTCCCCATGCCTTCCGACTTAAGCCAGCCAACAATAACATGAGACGGCCTACTAGGCCTTGGGCCCTTGTCATCCGTTTGACTCGCCGTCGGGTCCATCATTAAGTCGCCAGGCTCGTGAGTTCTCACACTAGTGAACCGCCAGACCTGTGAGTCACCAATCCTCCGGCGGGTTACGATGAAGCGCCAAGTCTGGCCGGGTCATACTTCCGGCCGGGTCATGCCGCGGGGTATATCCCCGACAAGATGGCTTCTTCTCTCTTTTTGGATCTCAATACAATGTTCTCCCCTTCTCTTGTGGAGATCTATTCGATGTAATCTTCTTTTTGCGGTGTGTTTGTTGAGATCGATGAATTGTGGGTTTATGATCAAGTCTATCTATGAATAATATTTGAATCTTCTCTGAATTCTTTTATGAATGATTGGTTATCTTTGCAAGTCTCTTTGAATTATCAGTTTGGTTTGGCCTACTAGATTGATCTTTCTTGCAATGGGAGAAGTGCTTAGCTTCGGGTTCAATCTTGCGGTGTCCTTTCCCGGTGACATTAAGGGCAGCAAGGCACGTATTGTATTGTTGCCATCGAGGATAACAAGATGGGGATTTCTTCATATTGCATGAGTCTATCCCTCTACATCATGTCATCTTGCTTAAGGCGTTACCCTGTTTTTAACTTAATACTCTAGATGCATGCTGGATAGCGATCGATGAGTGGAGTAATAGTAGTAGTTGCAGGCAGGAGTCGGTCTACTTGCCTCGGACGTGATGCCTATATACATGATCATACCTAGATATTCTCATAACTATGCTCAATTCTGTCAATTGCTCAACGGTAATTTGTTCACCCACCGTAGAATACTTATGCTCTCGAGAGAAGCCACTAGTGAAACCTATGGCCCCCGGGTATATCTTTATCATATTAATCTCTTACTACTTAGTTATTTACTTTGCTATTTACTTTGCCTTTATTTTACTTTGCATCTTTATCATAAAAATACCAAAAATATTATCTTATCATATCTATCAGATCTCACTCTCGTAAGTGGCCCTATAGGGATTGACA
Organism: Triticum dicoccoides; assembly: GCF_002162155.2. Lineage (NCBI taxonomy): Eukaryota > Viridiplantae > Streptophyta > Magnoliopsida > Poales > Poaceae > Triticum > Triticum dicoccoides. Next base: position 481,169,738 of record NC_041392.1, on the reverse strand, counting down.
ACCCCTATTTGCGTTGGTTGTGAGGATTTATTTGTTTTGTGCAGGTACGAGGGACTCGCACGTAGCCTCCTACTGGATTGATACCTTGGTTCTCAAAAACTGAGGGAAATACTCACGCTACTTTGCTGCATCATCCCTTCCACTTCGGGGAAAACCAATGCAGTGCTAAAATAGGTAGCATGCCTCCCTCAAGACGGCGTCGCCGCCGCCTCCGCCCGCCCCCGTCCGCTCGACCACGTCCGTCCATGGCGGTGTGCCGTCCTCAAGCACCACGACCTCCTGGTCGAGGTCCATCAGGTCCGCATGACCATCCCGGCCGTGCTCTCCCCCCGACGCTGGCACGAAGACCGTCGCCGTCACCACCAACCCTGCCGGCATCTCTGGCCACGCCGGTCCCTCGCCGGCCCGCGCCCACGTCACCGCGATGTTAACCCAGGCCTGGGTCGACGTGCCTCCAGCTCCGCCGCGACCCGGTTCCGGTCTCGCCAGGCCTGGCTTTCAGCGTCGGTCGGGTCCAGACTGAGGTCCGAATCCGCCGCCTCCGCCCGCTCCTCCTCCTCGTCTCGGTCGATGGTGCCGGACCGGCTCCTCGGAACGCGGCGTCCGCAGCCGCCACCGCCAACGAGATCGGCGACCTGAAACAAAAGACAGTAAAAACACAAGAGCCAAGCAGAGCAGCTTGGCCACTCGATTCAAGCAAGGAAACTCACCCCGGCACCACCAGAACGGTGGGCCTCTCCGCCCTCTCCTGTGGAGCGCCGCGTCTCCTCTTGGTGGGGCGGCTTCGCACCACCAGCCGGGTCCGCCGCATGTTTCGCGGCCAGGGCCCGCGGCGCGATGCTATCATTCCCATGCGGCCGGCTCACCGCCCCCTCCCCCCCGAGACGACCCGGCTCCGGCCAAACCGCCTCCACCACCTTCCACCACCGCAACAACAACTCACATCAGCATCGCCAAGACCGTCCCGGAGCCGGCAACTCGAAGAAATGGAGACAAGCTTACTCGCACGGCGCCCCGCGCCCCATGTGGGCGGTCGCCCCCTCCCCTCCGCCGTGGGCCTTGGGCTCCTCCGAGACAGCACGCGCCACCTACGTCCGCGCCCGGTCGTAAGGATGCTGGATGGTGTTCAGAAGAATCTCCTGCGTCGTGTCGGGACGAACAAGAAGATGAGTAGCAGTAAAGTATGGAGAACAGGGACTCACCGCGGGCACCGGGTTCACCTGGCTGTACGAAGACTTCCCGAACACCCAATCGTCCCACAAGTTGGCTTTGGAGATGTCGTCGACCCGGCGGGCAACCTGATCCGCCCCCAGCCGCAAGTTTGACATGCGGGTGGGGTTCTGAAGCTCCGTCATCTCACTAATGAGATGGCTGCGCTGCTGCTGCGGCAACACTCGGCGCCTGATGAAGGCGGTGATGAGGTCGGTGCCGGTGAGCCCTTCCCGCTCCTTCATCACCAACACCCATTCGCATAGGTTGAGCACCTCCTGCGACGGGTGCTTGGGGTAATAACCCCAGTTCTTCTTCTCCTTCAGCGGCAAGTTGACGAAGGGCGGCCAGTTGATGCGGTCCGCGCCGAGGTTGCAGACGTAGAAGAAGGAATTCTTCCATTTCTTGGCAGAATCCTCCAGCGGCATCTTAGGGCAATCAGCGCCCGACCGCTTGAAGATGACAGCGGGCCCGCACTCAGACATCTCCCCGGCCCTCGTTCCCTGCTGCTTCAAGGAGAAGAAGCACGCCCAGAGGTCGATCGAAGGCTTGACCCCAAGGTACCCCTCGCATAGCGTAATGAAGCCGGAGAGTTGCACGATGGCTCCGGTGCCAAGATGGTGGGGTTGGAGCCCGAAGAATTCCAAAAAGTCATTGAAGAAGGTGCTCGCCGGAAGCCTGAACCCATGCTTGAAGTGCGGGTAGAAGACTATGCGCTTCGTGCCCTCTAGCCGCAGCTCTCGCTCGCCCCGCGACAGGTGCACGGCCACCTCCGTCTCCCCCGACAAGCGCGTGGAGGTGCAAAGATAGGCAATGTCATCAGGGGTGACGGCCGAGCCCATCCACGAGCCCGACGGCAGCGCCATGGACGAATGTGAAAGAGGGAAAGGAAGATGATGATGACAAAGCTCTGCTCGAGGCAGCGGGCGTCGTGGTGCGTGGCAGTCGCAAGAAGCAGAGGAAGGAAGAAGAAGAGGGGAGCACGTGCGAGTATGACTTCCACCGCCCCCTCCCCCAAATTATAACCCACAAGTTGAAACGTGGGAAAGTGGGATTGTTTCACTCGCCCCTCCCACTTCCCGCAATAACTGCACACGTACGCGCGCAATAACTGCATCGAGAATGGCAACCAGCCCGCGGACGCCGCAATAAATCCGTGCGCGTGGGCCGAAGGCGCCCGGCCACGGGCCCCCAGTGCGTCGCCCCATCCTATCGCGCGTGTGGCCTGTCAGGCCTCTACAGCTTCCGGCGCCACATGGCGTCCGCGTGAAGTTCGAAAGATCACCCCAAGCCGGCACACAGTGGGTGTTACCGGACCCGGCGGCCGCGAAATTCACCTCCTCAAGTGGGGGAAACTGCGAAGACCCTCCCATCCGAAGATGGTGGACCTTCATAGCTTTAGGGACTACTGTCGGGGGGATGAACCCTAGGCAGGCAACGGAACCCGGATCCTTTTCAAAAAACAATGGGCCAGCAATGCCCCTCGAGCCGGCTCATGCTTGGCCAAGTCGCTCGACCCACCAAGCCCCTCGACCTGGCCAAACTCTGCAACCCAGCCGGACTCCTTGACTCGGCCCCAACAACCATCTCAAGACGGCTGAACCCGGCACGTCAAGACTTCGCCAACAAGCCAGTTCCACCCTTGGCGCATTCCTCAACCCGGCCACGGGTCAGCTCCCGTCCCATCCCAGCCGTACGATGGGACGAGTCTCCTCCTGCCAATGACCGAGGCAACAATGCCCCGCCCATGCCTCTGGTCAGCCGAGGCGTGGCAATAGTGCCCCACCTACTCGCTGACCAGGGCCGGCGTGGCAATAGTGCAACCACCGTCACCAATGACGCCAGCAAGCGGCGACCTGACGGAGCGCCACTGTAGCCGACTCAACCCGGCCACTCTCTGACAATCGACAAGACGACCAACAGTGCCCCCGTACCCGGCGCGCCCCATGCCCGGAGAACCCGGCGAGCCCGGACCCCCGGCGGGTCCCAGCGTCGGCTTCCCGGACAATGACAACCCGGCCCCACGACCTTGTAACATTACCATTGTATCTGTGGGGGTTGACCTATAAAACCCCCCAAGAGGCCTCCATGCACCGGGGTGAAGAAACCAATCAGTAGAACACACACATATGGAGAGGGAGCAGCCTAAGACTTGGCCAGCCTTCCTTCTTCCCCGACACAGCTCGAGGAGCAACTCTGTACTGATACACATCAACCACACTCGGTAGGACTAGGGGTATTATCTCTCCGGAGAGCCCCGAACCATGGTATGTCTTGTGTCCCGCGCTCGCTCATGCCAACCCGGCCTCTGGAGCCCACCAGTGCCCTCGAGCCTGCTCCTATCTTTAGCCATCCCTTGGCATTTGCCATGCGCCCACCACGACAACACCTAATGCTTAAGTACGATCATGTTGCCTCCTAGTTGGTTCTTTTATAGGATAAGATGCCAAAGCTCAAAGAAAGGCCCTTCGTAGAGGGAAGTAGCGATTTGCAGAGGTGCCAGAGCTCAAAGCGAAAATTTTGAGATAAAAACATTTTGGGAGGTGTATCCATCCCACCAACGAAAATGACTTAAGTTCCCAATACTTTCCATGCATAGATATATCATAGGTGGTTCCCAAACAAAAAATAAAGTTTATCCCTTTTTCCACCATAACTTTCACTTTCCATGGCTAACCGTATCCACGGGTGCCCTCCATACCAACACTTTCCAAGGAATTTATTATATGACAACATAAAGTAAATTCATTTGTTTTTGCATTTCGGGACTGGGCATCCCTAATACCTTTGCCTCACTCTCGTGCAATGACAAGTGAATAAACACTCATCTTGAGAATAACACATCTAGCATGGAAAATATTAGCCACCCCTCACCCCTCCGCGAGCGAAACAAACACACAAAAGAGAAGTTTATTTTGAAAATTAGAGATGGCACATGCAAATTTGCTTAGAACGGCAAAAGAATACCGCATATAGGTAGATATAGTGGACTCATGTGGCAAAACTAGTTTAAAGGATTTTGGATGCACAAGTAGATGTCATACTTAGTGCAAAATGAAGGCTAGCAAAAGATTGGGAAGCGACCAACTAAGAAACGAATAATCTCATAAGCAAGCATTAAGCATAAATAACACCGAATAATGCACCACAAGTAGGATATAATTTTCATTGCATGATTATTGACTTTCGTGCATGCATGGGGAATCACAAACCTTAACACCAATATTCTTACTAAAGCATAATTACTCATCAAGATGACTCACATATCACATCATCATATCTTAAAACTATTACTAAGAATCAAGTTTATTTTGTCCAATGATCTTCATGACATTTTTTATTTTCTTTTTCTTTATCCTTCTTGGATATCTATCAGTTTGGGACTAATTTTCATGTGTTGCTTTTCATAAGCTCAAAGAATTATAAGTGAAGATCATGAGCATAACAAATTTCTTTCTCTCAAAATAATTTAAGTGAAGCTAGAGAGAATTTCTTCAAAAATAACAAAGCATACCGTGCTCAAAAAGATATAAGTGAAGCACTAGAGCAAGTCCATTGCTCATAAAAGATTTAAGTGAAGCATAGAGAGCAATTTTAACAAGTCATGACATAATTTTGGCTCTCTCAAATAGGCGTGTCCAGCAAGGATTGATGACTTAAAACACAAAATAAAACAATCAAGGACACATATCATACAAGACGCTCCAAGCAAAAACACATATCATGTGACGAATAAAAATATAGTCTCGACTAAAATACCGATAGTTGTTGGAAGAAAGCGGGGATGCCATTCGGGGGCAACGCCAAGCTTACTTGGTTGCTCATTCTTGGATAATAGCTTGGGATTCCGGGGCAACCCTGATGACCCACAAGTATAGGGGATCTATCGTAGTCCTTTCGTTAAGTAAGAGTGTCGAAGCCAACGAGGAGCAGAAGGAAATGATAAGCGGTTTTCAGCAAGGTATTCTCTGCAAGTACTGAAATAAGTGGTAACAGATAGTTTTGTGACAAGATAAATTGTAACGAGCAACAAGTAACAAAAGTAAATAAAGTGCAGCAAGGTGGCCCCATCCTTTTTGTAGCAAAGGACAAGCCGGAACAAACTCTTATAATAGGAAAAGCGCTCCCAAGGACACATGGGAATATCGTCAAGCTAGTTTTCATCACGTTCATATGATTCGCGCTCGATACTTTGATAATTTGATATGTGGGTGGACTGGTGCTTGGATGCTGTTCTTACTTGAACAAGCATCCCACTTATGATTAACCTCTATTGCAAGCATCCGCAACTACAACAAAAGTATTAAGGTAAACCTAACCATAGCATGAAACAAATGGATCCAAATCAGCCCCTTATGAAGCAACGCATAAACTAGGGTTTAAGCTTCTGTCAATCTAGCAACCCATCATCTATTTATTACTCCCTCCGTCCAGAAATACATGTCGGAGAAAATGAATAAAATTGGATGTATCTACAACTAAAATATGTCTAGATACATTCATTTCCCCGATAAGTATTTTCGGACGGAGGGAGTACTTCCCAATGCCTTCCTCTAGGCCCAAGTAATGGTGAAGTGTTATGTAGTTGACGTTCACATAACACCACTAGAGGCTAGACAACATACATCTTATCAAAATATCGAATGAATACCAAATTCACATGACTATTAATAGCAAGACTTCTCCCTTGTCCTCAGGAACAAACGTAATTACTCACAAAGCATATTCATGTTCATAATCAGAGGGGTAATAATATGAATATAGGATCTGAACATATGATCTTCCACCAAATAAACCAACTAGCATTAACTAAAAGGAGTAATCAACACTACTAGCAACCTACTAGCACCAATCCCGGACTTTGAGACAAGAATTGGATACAAGAGATGAACTAGGGTTTGGAGATGAGATGGTGCTGGTGAAGATGTTGATGGAGATTGCCCTCTCCCTATGAGAGGAGCGTTGGTGATGACGATGGTGATGATTTCCCCCTCCCGGAGGGAAGTATCCCTGGCAGAACAGCTCTGCCGGAGCTCTTGATTGGTTCCGCCAAGGTTCCACCTCGTGGCGGCGGAGTCTTGTCCCGAAAAGTTCCTTCCAATTTTTTTCTCATCGAAAGACTTCATATAACAGAAGATGGACGTCGGAGACCCACCAGGGGGCCCACGAGGTAGGGGGCGCCCCTAGGAGGGGGGTGCGCCCCCACCCTCGTGAGTAGGGTGTGGGCCCCCTGGACTTCATCTTTGGCGAGGATTTTTCTTTATTTATTTTAAGATGTTCCGTGGAGTTTCAGGACTTTTGGAGTTGCGCAGAATAGGTCTCTAATATTTGGTCCTTTTCCATCCCAGAATTCCAGCTGCCGGCATTCTCCCTCCTTATGTAAACCTTGTAAAATAAGAGAGAATAGCCATAACTATTGTGACATAAAGTGAAATAAGAGTCCATAATGCAATAAATATCGATATAAAAGCATGATGCAAAATGGATGTATCAATACCCAAGCATAGGCTCTTACATCATTCCTTCATCCATCGTAAGATAACCCAAAACTTGAAAACTCCTATCACACAAAACTGAACAAATCATTCATGAGATCCATTAGTATAAGAATTATAAACCACTACTATAAGTGATGTATCAAACCAATTCATATTTTGTTTTCCAACTTTTCTACTATAAGAATAATAAACCACTATTATATCTACTGTATTCCAACTTTTCTATGGAAAATAATCATCAAAGAAAATCATAGAGCCATCAAAATAAGCACACAACACAAAGAAAACAGAATCTGTTAAAACAGAACAGTTTGTAGCAATCTGACTATTTCGAATACTTCTGTAACTCCAAAAACTCTCAAAAATTAGGATGACCTGAGAAATTTGTATATTGATTTACTGCAATTGGAATGGGTATTCTCTCTCTCTCTCTCTCTATGGTAAAAAATGAAAATTAATTTCGTGAGTGTAAAAGTTTCTGTTTTTCAGCAAGATCAAACAACTATCACCCAAGAAGATCCTAAAGGCTTTACTTAGCACAAAAACTAATTAAAACATAAAAAACACAATCATAATAGTAGCATAATTCTGCTAACACTCAAAAATAGGAAGCAAAAAGAAAAAAATAAATTTTATTCATTGGGTTGCCTCCCAACAAGCGCTATAGTTTTGCGCCCTTAGCTAGGCATAAGGCAAGGATCTAAGTTTTGTCATCCTTGTTCTTGACTTTCTTAGAGGTATTTTCATCATGAGGAATTGTAAACACAACATAAAACATGTTATCCATAGAGGCCTTTGCAATCCTACACTACTAGGGAAAACCTTAAACACAGAGGTATAGCAGTAGCGTTGGTCAAAACTCGACGCTAGCACTACTTAGTAGTAGCGCTTGTTACAAAACCACGCTACAACCATTGTTTTAGCAGTAGCGCTTCTCCACAGAAAAGTGCTACTACTAAAATTCCCTCACTAATGCCGGTAGGCTAGGAATAGTAGTAGCGGTTCACCCAGAAGCACACTACTTCTAAAAACTTTGTAGCAGTGTGTTTATGCTATAGAGCGCTACTGCTATGAAAAAGAAAATAAATAGAAAAATAAGTAGAAAAGTAAATGAAATGAAAGAAATAGAAAAAGGAGAAATGAAAAAAAGAAAATGTAAAGAAAACAAAAGAAAAAGAAAAATAAAACAGAAAGGAATAGCTGTAGCGCGTTTCTCTGGAACACGCTATAGCTATCTTAGCTATAGCGCGTTTCAGCAAAACGCGCTACTACTAGTTTGACTCAAATCCCGGCAGCCCGGGCTCAAAATTTCGCTAAGTCCTTTCCCCCCTCTCTACTCCCGGCCCCCCTGTCCCCCAACTGCTCCATCACCGCCTTCGCCCTGCCGCCTTCGACCACAACGCCACCACCCGAGGCCGCCTTTGACCACACCGCCGCCGCCCACCGCCTTCGACCACACCGCCGCCGCCCGAGTTCGCCCTCGACCTCACAGCCGCCGCCCGAGTCCATTGTCGACCTCACCGTCGTCTCCCTCGAGCTCACCGCCGCCGCCCGAGCCAGAGCCTGCCCTTGCTGCCAACCGTAAGGCTCTGCCTCTCCTGTCCCCTACCCTCCTCTCTCTCTCTGCTAGGGCAATTCATATATATGTTGATATTGTGTTCATACGAACCCTAGGTGTTCATATGAACCCTAGATTTTTTAGGGCAGTAGGCACTTTATAGCATTTAGGAAAAATGATTAGCAATTTTTTTAGGAAATTAGCTAGGGCAATTTTTATGAAAATGCCTAAATAGTAATTCCATTTAGCTTTAAACTAATAGAGGGTATATAAATAATAGTAGCATTTAGATTTAACTTAATAGAGGCTATAAACAAAAAACACTTAGCTATAAAAAAATATTTGGACTACGGACCTGAATTTGTTCCAAATTTCATTCAAATGAAATTTGAATTATTTGGACTATGGACCTGAATATTTTTGAAGAAATTGGGTGTAGGTACTAAGGTCTTGCTGTGGAAATTTTGGTGAGGTCAGAAGGGTTAGAGAAAATGGAGTTCCTAGACTTTTAGCTTTAGACAAAAAACAAAAGTATTTAGCTATAAATAAAAAATAGTAGCTATGGCATTTAGCTATAAACAAAAAACAGAATTGTTTTTCTTTTCAAAAACTTGGTCAAACTAATTGTTGCTATGTAAACAGAAAACAAGACTATTTTTATATGATATATGTCATTGATGTTCATTTGCATATTCCATTATTGTTGATTATATCTTTTCATTGAAGTGGCCATGTTATATGCAAATTCCTCAATAGTGTTTGCTCATGTTATATCTTTTCATTGAAGTTGTTCGATTGTGCCCAAGTGGCTTTGTTGTTTCCAGGGAATGGTGCTGAGTGGCCTATGTTTTGCCGAAATGTTGATTCATTTCTGTTCCGGCAAACTTCAGGTTCTCGATTTGTCCAATTTTTAGCAAAGGTCATGCCGATGATCAACCGATGTTGTTGCTGGGCCCACCGGCGATGATCAACTGACGATCATTCATTTACACGGGGGAGGCTAATTAATTTGAGGTGTACTTATTTTGCGCAGCGGTGGGTGCGCCGTCCTCATCATCCTCTACCCCCGATTCTCCCACGCTCTTTACTTGGACTCGTCGAAGAACATTCACAAAAAGGATTACACCCACATCAAGGATGTTCTCGACAGTGCTATGTTTTACTACAAGCAAGGGGTGGAGAGGTCAGGGACAAGAAGAGAAGGGGCGGCAGGGTCGCCTTCGGCCATAAGACCGACTTCTGCTGCATCCAGCAACCGAACGATTCTCTTAATGATAGATTCTGTGTCCTACACCACATGCTGGAGTACAGACGGGATCACCAAAACCTTTGCATGTCACCTAGATCTGGCGATTCCCATATTCTGCAATGGGCAAAGGACATAGGAGATATCGAGGATCATCGACTTCGAGCTGAGTTCTATAACATCCAGCGAGAACTTGCCCAAATCATCATGAAGGAGGTCGTCAGAAAAACGGGGATGTTCTACGGAGAAGGAAAAATGTCGCGGGAAGACGTCCGAACATGGATAGCCTCTCAGCGTCTCGACATGAAGCCTTTCACTAAGCTCGAGGACTATCTCCTTGACTTGGATGGATGGAACGACATGTTGGAGTGATTGTCGATATATGACAATGTGTCCATTTAGTCCATACTTTCTGTATGACAAAACTTTGAGTTATGCACGGTGAAACTTTATTTGTGATGTAATTAAACCATCCTCCTCCTCGACTAGCGAAAATCACTCTAGTTAGGGCATTTTGGGGTACGATGAACTTTGTTATTTATGCTTATGATATGTTGTTTCTATTTTTGCCAAGTCTGTCTCTTTCTGTTGCTCAACTATATATGTTGCATATCATCGACTCATGTGACGATGCATGTGCATAGATCATAGATGGCGAAGAAGTGCTACGCCAGGAGTATATATACGACAAGTGGCCGGAGTGTCAGGCCCAGGTGTACCGGTTTCCGGTTTCCGAGCGACAGGCAGTAGTTAGTTTAGGTTCACGCTAATGCGAGAGAGGGATACGAACTCATGTACTCCAAGTGATAGCTCTTCTCGCGTATATCATTGTTTAGATGGATGACGATGTATTTGCAAGTAATCGAGACTTGTATCACTATTTTCGAGATGATGACGAGAGACCACTTTGTGTTGGATGATGATTATGCTGATGACATGATTTGATGAGACTAATTGTATGTATGTGCTATGATTACATTTGTATGTGTATGATATGCTAAAGATTATTGTATAAATCCTATTCAAATACAAAACAAATATGCAGGGAAAAAAACTAATAAAACTAGTAGTAGCAAGGGGAAAATTTAGCAGTAGCGCCGCCTTACTAGTAGCGCTTCCCAGTAAACAGCGCTGCAGATAATATCAGCAACGCCCTTTTCTAAAGAGCGCTACAGCTATTCATGTATAGCAGTAGCATGGGATAACATGCGCTATTGTTATACGTTAGCTGTAGCGCCTTATTAGTAGCGCCGGTCCCCGCGCTACAGAGAGGCCCAAAACCCGCGCTGCTACTAGGCTTTTCCCTAGTAGGTGCTAAGTTGGTTTTCATCATACCCCTTGAGGGAGTCCGGGATTAGGGGGTCTCCGGACAGCCAGACTCTATTCTTTGGCCGTACTATCGGACTATGAAGATATAAGATTGAAGACTTCGTCTCGTGTATGGATGGGACTCTACTTGGCGTGGAAGGCAAGCTAGACAGTACGGATATGGATATATCCTCCTTTGTAACCGACCTTGTGTAACCCTAGCCCCTCCCGGTGTTTATATAAACCGGAGGGTTTTAGTCCATAGGATAACAGACAATCGTACCATAGGCTAGCTTCTAGGGTTTAGCCTCTCTGATCTCGTGGTAGATCTACTCTTGTACTACCCATATCATCAATATTAATCAAGCAGGAGTAGGGTTTTACCTCCATCCAGAGGGCCCGAAGCTGGGTAAAAACATCGTGTCCCTTGTCTCCTGTTACCATCTGCCTTGACGCACAGTTCGGGACCCCCTACCCGAGATCCGCCGGTTTTGACACCGACATTGGTGCTTTCATTGAGAGTTCCTTTGTGTCGTCATCATCAGGCTTGATGGCTCCTTCGATCATCATTAGTGATGCAGTCTAGGGTGAGACTTTTTTCCCTGGACAGATTTTTGTATTCGGTGGCTTTGCACTACGGGTCAATTCGCTTGGCCATCTGGAGTAGATCGAAAGCTACGCCCTGGCCATCAGGTCAGGTTCGAAAGCTTAAACTACACGACCGATATCCGCGGAGACCTGATCTTCGACGGATTCGAGCCCTGCCGAGTGCACCGCACTGTCACAATGGGCATGATTTAGCTCTGCCGCCGAACGGTGTCCTGGAGGCCGCACCCGCATCCGCTCCGACCTTTAATTCGGAGCCAACTACGCCGACTGAGGGACGGTGGCTAGACCCCGCCGCGAAGGATGCAGCCTCAATGGCGATAGAGCCGAACACCAACCTTATCCTTCGAGAGGGTCATGACTCCACATTTCCGGACTTTCCTCCGGACTCTGAACTATCCGCGCCCCTGCCAATTGAATGCGATTGGGCGCCGATCATGGAGTTCACCGCCGAAGATATTTTTCAGCACTCGCCATTCGGCGACATACTGAACTCACTAAGGTTTCTCTCCTTGTCAGGAGATTCCTGGCCGGATTATGACCAGTAGGATTGGGATGCGCACGACGAAGAAATTTGATGCCCACCCACCACCCACTTCATAGCCACTGTCGATGATCTGGCCGACATGCTCGACTTCGACTCCGAAGACGTCGACGATATGGGCGACGATATAGGAGACGAACAAGAACCAGCGCCTACAGGGCACTGGACAGCCACCTCATCTACGATGTGTACATGGTGGACACACCCAAAGGAAACGACGAGGAACGGGAGGACAAAACGAAGGGTAGTTCCTTCGAAAAGCAGTCAAACCGGTGGCGTAAGCGCCGCTCCAAACCCCACCTCGACAGAAATAGCGGTCATACAGACCCAGCCACAGAGCAGTGCGAGCCAGCGGACGATGAACATGGCATCGAGCAACCGTCCAAACAAGATAACTTCGATAACCAAACCAAACAACCTGTCCCCGGCGAAGATAACAGTCCGGATGACCTCACGCCGGACAAGTTCCTGGAGCAGAAGAACCTCCATAAAAGGCTCGTCGCCACTGCGCGTAGCCTGAAAAAGCAGAAGCGGAAGCTCAAGACTGCGGAAGATGCACTCAGAATCAGATGGAGCAAGGTACTCAACACCGCAGACAAATATGGCGGCAGTCGCCACACAAAGAGCTGCCCGAAGCGAAAGCTACTGCCCGAATTTGATGAGGAGGCCTTAGAGCCCCCGCAATCAAAAAACAAAGCAGCCATCCGATTGGATAGATGACCTCATGGACAACATAGAGCGGCAAACGGCGCCGCACACAAGCCAACACGCGATCCACACAAGGACTCGCATCAAAAAGATGGCCCAACCAGATCTATCTACGGGCCAAGAAATCATGCTCTAGCAAGCAATGCAACACAACATATATCCGAACAACATGGCACACCCAAATACAGGGGTGCCGCACACCCCCTATGTTTCACTGATGAGGTGCTGGACCATGAATTTCCAGCGGGATTCAAACCCGTAAACATAGAGGCATATGACGGAGCAACAGACCCGGGGATTATATCCTCCATATCCACATGGCTAGAGGAGATGACCTCCATGCCATCAAATACTTACCCCTCAAGCTCAAAGGGCCAGACCGGCATTGGCTTAAAGGCCTTCCCGAAAACACCATTGGAAGTTGGGAAGAGCTCGAGGACGCTTTTCGGGCAAATTTTCAAGGGACCTATGTCCGACCACCGGATGCAGACGATTTAAGTCATATAACTCAACAACCTGGAGAGTCAGCCGGAAGCTCTAGAACAGATTTCTTACTAAAAAGAACCAAATAGTCGACTGTCCGGACGCCGAAGCCTTAGCAGCTTTCAAACATAGTTCGAGATGAATGGCTCGCCAGACACCTCGGCCAGGAAAAGCCAAGAACAATGGCCGCATTAACAAGCCTCATGACCAGCTTTTGCGCGGGCGAGGACAGCTGGTTGGCAAGATGCAGCACCAGCGACCCAAGTACATCCGAAGTCAGGGATGGAAACGGGAAGCCACGACGCAGCAAAGACCAGCGCCGGAATAAGGGAAACAGCCCGAAGAGCACGGCAGTTAACGCCGGATTCAATAGCTCTCAGCAGGGTCAGCAAAAGCTGCCCCTCAAAGATAACAGGGACGAACTGTCTAACCTAAACAAAATCCTGGACAAGATATGTCAAATCCACAGCACCCCTGGGAAGCCCGCAAATCATACCCAGAGAGAATGTTGGGTCTTCAAGCAATCTGGCAAACTCAACGCCGAACACAAGGGGCTGGATACACCAAGCGAAGACGAGGATGAGCCTCACACGCAAAACACTGGGGAACAAAAGAAATTTCCACCAGAAGTCAAAACAGTAAATGTGTTACACGCGATAAAGGGGAGAAGCAAAGCGGCACTCCCAGATAAACATGCCCAAGGGCCTATCACCGCGGAGTTCTGCCACTGGCCGTCTCAACCAATCACCTTCGACCATCAGGATTACTCAGCAAGTATCCGGAGTGCAGGATGGGCTGCCTTGGTATTAGATCCAATAATTGACGGATACCACTTCACACGAGTCCTGATGGACGGCGGCAGCAGCTTAAACCTGATATATCAGGACACAATCTGCAAAATGGGGATAGACCCAGTGAAAATTTGCCGCATCAATACTACCTTTAGAGGAGTAACGTCAGGCCCAGGGGCTCATTGCATGGGCTCCCTGCTACTAGAGGGTGTATTCGGCTTCCCCGACAACTTCCGTAGCGAAAATTTAACCTTCCACATTGCTCCGTTCCAAAGTGGCTATCAAGCACTACTCGGACGCGAAGCTTTCACCCGCTTTAACACAATACTGCATTACGCTTCCCTTAGGCTTAAGATGCCCGGTCCACGTGGCGTCATTACAGTAAAAGGAAATATTGAGTGATCCCTGCGCGTCGAAAAGAATGCCGCTGCTGTGGCAGCCGCACACTAAAGCAGCCTCACCAACTAAAATATTCGATAGGTCGTCAAGACCACGGACACGGTTAGACGAGTCCGATGCAGCTATATGTAATTCATACAGGTTTGATGACCACACCCCTATTAAAAATACAAGGGGCTCAACGCGCGCAGACAAGTGAAAATTTTTACTCATCTTGATCTATACATGGTTTCTTTAAAACCTACCTTTTTGCATGACAACTTTTCACCTAAGTTCCTCTCTTTTACAGATGACCATCGTGCTACACCCGTCCACGATACTGCACAATGGAGACACAGGCGCAGACGTGCAGCAGGGATCCGTTCAAAGGATTCTTTTTAGATTAAGACCCTACGTCAACCTTTTTTACTGTCTCTTATTGATACACATCCCTCGGATTCTCAGTACCATTGAGAAGGATGCTGACATCTTGGCATGTGGCCATGTCAGAACAATGCATGTACCTGGACACTAGGGGCTTCTTACAAAGGGCACTGTTTAGGCCCGGTTTACACCATAAAGACCGAATACCTTAGGGAGTGTTCAGCGTCGCGAGTTTGGCCTTATATGCATCAGCTCCAAATCATGTCTTTGGTCAAATGTTGGGTTTGCCCGGCTCCTGTGTTTTGCTGCCTTACGTTCCGCTCTATCGGCTAAGGCGGCACCGAGAGAACTACTGCGATTATGCCCTGGTTCATCCGGACGAGCAGCTCAATAGAGAAAGCAGAAAACTAACTATCATGATATAGCGCGAGACTGGTCAACCACTCGATGACCCATCGGAATCTTAGAATTCCTCCGCCTTAACGAAGGGTCGTTTCCCGGCCGGGAAAGTACGCACCCCGAATTCGGATGAGTGCGGAGCCACCAGGGGCTATATAGTATCCCCACTATCAAACTCCTATGGCTAAGTGAAAGTGTTAAAGCATTATAGTCCGGTTGCCTAGTTCATTGCGCTATCACCTCCTTATTAGGACCAAGACGTTGGATTAAGTGTGAATACGCGTCTTCTACGAACACCCCCCGCATTATATGCATGGGGGCTGAAGCCGACGACTGCAATCTTTCAGGTTATACACATGTATACATAAATGGCCGCACAGGAGGCATCACAATACTTTCGGGCACAAGTATAAATACAGCCTTGATAAATTCAATAAAAACATTGTTTTTACAATGGGAATACATGTCATTCAAACATAATATTCTTCGAGCACTGGGCCTCTATGAAGCGAGCACCCTCAAGAACTTCTTCAAAATAGTGCTCGGCAGCCGCTCGGCCTATGGCCGAACCCTGCACCGCAACAGTAGTAGCATACATCTCCGCCCAGTATGCTTTGACACGGGCAAGGGCCATCCGCGAGCCTTCTATGCACGCCGACCTCTTCATTGCATTGATGCGCGGCACCACACCAAGGAACTGCTGCACTAAGCTGAAATAGCTATTCGGCTTCGGCTTTTCCGGCCACAGATGATCTACGACGGACCTCATGGCAAGTCCGGACAACCTATTGAGTTCGGCCCATTCAGCTAGCTGATCGGTCAATGGAAGCGGACGCTCTGGCACGTTGAACTGTGACCAGAACAGCTTGTCCACTTCCCGATCTGTTTGATCTCGGAAGTATTCGGCCGCATCGATAGCGCTCGCCGCCAAGTCCAGATATGCGTCCGCCGAACTCCACAGCCGATCCAGAGGGGCATACCGCGGATCTCCGAACTTCCTCCGCAGCAAAAAGGGCTTCCCAGCCACAATATCACAGGCTTCACGCAGTTCCTCCTTCTTCACTCTCATGGCAGAACGGGTGTCTTTGGTCGCCATCATGGCCTTTTCAAGGTTCGTCGCCTTGGCTCGGTTTTCTTCTTCAAGGAACTAGCAACGGTCGGTAGTGTCTTTTAACTTTGCAGCCATCTTGGCCATTTTCTCTTTGCTCTCGCAATGCGCGGCCTTCTCGGCTTTCAACTCTTTGGCCGCCTTCAAAGCAGCTGCATTACTACTCCTTGCTTGTTCTTTGGCTCGGGCAAGTTCCGCCCGAAGGGTTTCTACGGTGGCAGCTCCATCTGCAGTCACAAAATATTAAAGATACCGACATCATGCTGCTCTTACTATGTGACATTCACCAGAAAATATCACTTACCCTGTGCCTCGTCAAGCCTCTTGTTAACAAGCTCGATGTCGGCATCCACCGCATCTAGTTGCCGCTTTAGTTCGGCAAACTCATGAGTCCGGCTAGCCACCGGAGCTTCCACTACCTGCACATTAAAGCGGTATGGTTATTACCTGGGACTGCGATCCTCTGCTTGCCACCATTCTCGGTGAAAACCAGAGTCTCAGGGGCTACTATCTACACAGGGCACACCTAAAAATGTGCGGTACTATTACAAAGGTATATCATTTTACGTACCTCAAAGCCCGTTAGTAGACACATAAAGGTGTCATGCAACCCGCTTTCGACGGACGAAATCTTTTCCATCACCGTACTCATTAACGTACGGTGTTCTTTCGAGATGGTCACTCGCTTAAACAGATCCCTCAGTGCGTCCGACCGCATACCAGACGGCACCGGACTCTCTTGTTCGCTCTCTTCAAGAGCCGGATGCTGGGGACTTCGGGCGACTACATGATTATCTTCTGGCCTCACCGGATCTGGAGAGGCCCTCCGCGACGACACTTCAAGGTCGCCCGCTTCTTGAGCGGGGGAGTCCGGGGGAGGCTTTTCGCTCTCCATCATCTCCGGAAGACGGTCCCCTGAAGACGAGCTCAGTTGAGAAGGGCTAAGATCCGAACTGCAAGATAAACACTTTGGTTATCTTCCTCGGAAATTAGGTAGAATATTTTTACTATTAAGTTTTTTATCACTTACGGCTCGTTAGAGGGATGATCCCCGCGCGGACTTTGTGCGGCAAGAGCACCCCGCAAGGCAGGACCCTCTGTTGGAGACTTCTTCTCCCGTTTGGAAGCCTTGGTTTCTGGATCCTCAAAGGCAGTCCTCTTCCTTCCCCGGAGCAAGAGAAGGTCGGAATCTTCCCCTTGGTTATCTTCCTTCTTGGAGGCACTCATTCCCTCGGTTGGAATTGGTAGCGATGGGGGCCCGCTTTCGCCCTCATTATTCCCCCCATTATCTTCCTTTGAGAGCTCCAGGCAAGGTGCTAGCTCAAGCATCTTTGCTAGTACTGGATAGTCCAAACCCTCAAGAAGGGGGGCCGAACACCGGATCATCTTCGCCTTTGTTAGCCAATCCTGGTCGAAGGGCGATTTCTCAGAATGATGTCATGATAAGTGAAAGACGGTGTGTTCAGCTAGAGGATTACTTACTTGGTCGGCGGTGCAGTTGCTGCTCAGGCCCATGTCCTCGGTAGTATCCTGACACTCCATTTGAGGTCCGAAGAATGATTTATACATCTCCTTGTGCGTCAGGCCAAGGTAATTCTGAATAGCGCGCGGTCCTTCTGGGTTGAATTCCCACAAGCGGAGGGGCCGGTGATTGCAAGGCTGGACTCGACGAACCAGCATGACTTGCATTACCATAACCAAACTAAAATCTCCCTCGAAGAGATCCCGGATGCGGCTCTGCAATATGGGCACATCCTTGGCTAGACCCCAGCTCAGCCCCTGCTGATCCATGACATCAGTTGTGGTGGAGGGCCCGAGAGAAAGCCGGGGGAAGCTACCCACTTGGCACTTCTGGGAGCGGTGATGTAGAACCACTCCCGTTGCCATAATCCGGACACCTCTGGAAAGGAACCTTTTGGCCACGGAGCTCCTGCAATCTTGCTTATTAATGCGCCTCCGCATGCTGCATACTGCCCTTCAACCGTCTTCGGCTTCACATCAAAGGTCTTGAGCCACAGGCCGAAGTGAGGGGTAATGCGGAGGAAGGCCTCACATACGACAATAAATGCCGAGATGTGGAGAAAGGAATCTGGGGCTAGATCGTGGAAATCAACCCATAATAGAACATCAAACCCCTTACGAAGGGATCCAGAGTGAGGCCTAGTCCTCGGAGGAAGTGGGAGATGAACACGACGTCTTCATTGGGTTTAGGAGTAGGGACGACCTGCCCTCGGGCGGGCAGCCGATGTGAGACTTCGGCGGTCAGGTATCTTGCCTCCCTCAACTTCTTGATATCCTCTTCCGTGACGGAGGAGGGCATCCAACGGCCCTGGAGGCTGGATCCGGACATGATTGAAGAGCTGAAGCACCTGACCTAGGCTTTGAGTGTTAGAACTCAAGGCGGGGGAGGGATTCGACTGAGCACGGGAGGAAAAAAGTAAAGGCCTTGACCCTTATAAAGAGGGTCAATATCAACCGTCCTCCTCGTGGCTGTTTGGGACTTACCTAAAATCTAGGAGTCCTAGGCGTGGTTGGGTTACCCACGCCCGTATTGATGAGAATCCCGTAATAAGGGGAACACGTCTCTGCTTTGACAAGACGTGTCAAGAAACTGCCTCGCATTATGTGCGGGGCTAGTTAAGGAAAAACTGTTCGAATAATCACCGAGCCATGGCATGATGTCATGTTGCCAAAACGTGTCAGCAGATTAGATTTGTGGAAATATTATTCTCACTCTACGGTGGTATGTGGAACTTATTTTGCAGGGTCAAACACTATCCTTTTATTTGAACTCTTCTATGGTATATCCAGAGGAGGAACCCGCCTTGCAATGCCGAAGACAACACTGCGCGCCGGACTCATCGTCATTGAAGCCTGGTTTAGGGGCTACTGAGGGAGTCCGGGATTAGGGGGTCTCCGGACAGCCGGACTGTATCCTTGGCCGGACTGTCGGACTATGAAGATACAAGATTGAAGACTTCGTCTCGTGTCCGGATGGGACTCTACTTGGCGTGGAAGGCAAGCTAGGCAGTACGGATATGGATATCTCCTCCTTTGTAACCGACCTTGTGTAACCCTAGCCCCTCCCGGTGTCTATATAAACCGGAGTGTTTTAGTCCGTAGGACAACAGACAATCATACCATAGGCTAGCTTCTAGGGTTTAGCCTCTCTGATCTCGTGGTAGATCTACTCTTGTACTCCCATATCATCAATATTAATCAAGCAGGAGTAGGGTTTTACCTCCATCGAGAGGGCCCGAACCTGGGTAAAAACATTGTGTCCATTGTCTCCTGTTACCATCCGCCTTGACGCACAGTTCGGGACCCCCTACCGAGATCCGCCGGTTTTGACACCGACACCCCTTTTGATTTCCCGCAACAATCCAAGAGTAATGTTGATTAACATTATTGAAGACTTCTTGGATTATATCTAGAACTGGGGCTTCCTTTTTAAGATTCTCATCAAAGATTTTATTGTCGCCAAGCAAATGTCTTAAAGCATAATCACTATTGTAAAGAATTT
Organism: Triticum dicoccoides; assembly: GCF_002162155.2. Lineage (NCBI taxonomy): Eukaryota > Viridiplantae > Streptophyta > Magnoliopsida > Poales > Poaceae > Triticum > Triticum dicoccoides. The sequence goes on along the minus strand of NC_041392.1, from coordinate 481,149,995 downwards.
CATCTATCATAGGTTTTTCACGATTCATACCACAAAAGTCAAAGATTTCCCTAGCTCCCCGTATTATGTAGTCAAAATCATTCATAAGAACAAGAGTGGCTAACTTTTTAGTTCTAGGGTTCTTTATAACGGGGAGCTCAAAAAACAATCTTCGCAAGGTAGGATGGGTACGAATAAATTTACTTTCAAGTTTCAGAACTAGTGCTGAATTAGCATCCACATAAGATCTAGTAGTTTTAAGTATGGGAGCATCATCAAGACTAAGCTTCCCAACACAATTGAAAAATTCTTGGACACGTTCTTTTCCCATAACATTCCCTTGCCCCAAGATAAAAGTTTGAGCATCCAGATTGCCTGTACGTCCAATCTTAGGAGTCAGGCCATCATCTATTGGTGCCATACCAAAATCACTCATGATTGCAAGCAAAGAACAGATCTGATGAAAAGCGGCGAATGGAAAAGGAGAGGCGAATAAAATGGCAAATTTTTGTGAAGTGGGGGAGCGGAAAACGAGGGGCAAATGGCAAATAATGTAAATTGCAAGGAGATGAGAATTGTGATTAGGAACCTGGTTATGATGAAGATCCTCCCCGGCAACGGTGCCATAAATTCCTTTTGATGTCGCTTGAAGCTACGTCAGTTTTTCCCCAAAGAGGAAGGGATGATGCAGCACAACGGCGGTAGGTATTTCCCTCAGATATGAAACCAAGGTTATTGAACCAGTAGGAGAACCAAGCAACATAATGTAAACAGCCCCTGCACACAAATAACAACCACTCACAACCTGGCGTGTTAAAGGGGTTGTCAATCCCTTTCGGGCAACGGCGCCAAAAATGGCGTGTTGACGGGAGAGAGTTGTGAATATTGATAGATCGAACACAAAATAAAATAAATTACAGCAAGGTATTTTTGAATTTTTGGTTTAATACATCCGTTTATCTATGGCGGTAGATATAGATCCCATCTTTTTATCCTTAGTAGCAATGATACATACGTGTCGGTTCCCTTTCTGTCACTGGGATCAAGCACCGTAAGATCGAACCCACTACCAGGCACCTCTTCCCATTGCAAGATAAATAGATCAAGTTGGCAAAACAAAACCCAAATATCCGAGAAGAAATACAAGGCTATAAGAGATCATGCATAAAAGAGATCAAAGAAACTCGAATACTTTCATGGATATAAAAAGATAGATCTGATCATAAACTCAAAGTTCATCGATCCCAACAAACACACCGCAAAAGAGTTACATCATATGGATCTCCAAGAGACCATTGTATTGAGAATCAAGAGAGAGAGGTGAAGCCATCTAGCTACTAACTACGGATCCGAAGGTCTACAAAGAACTACTCACGCATCATCGGAGAGGCACCAATGGCAATGGTGAACCCTCTGTGGTGGTGTCTAGATTGGATCTGGTGGTTCTAGACTCTGCGGCATCTGGATGAATATTTCGTCGACTCCCCTAGGGTTTTCGGAATATTGGGGTATTTATAGAGCAAAGAGGCGGTCCGGGGGTCACCCAAGGAGGGCACAACCCACCATGGCGCGCCTGGGCCTCCTGGTGCGCCCTGGTGGGTTGTCCCCTCCTCGGCACTCCCCCCAGGTGCAACCAGGGCCCAATATCTTCCATCTAGTCCATAAAAAATCTCCGTAAAGTTTCGTGGCATTTGGACTCCGTTTGATATTGATTTTCCGCAATGTAAAAAACATGGAAAAAACAACAACTGGCACTTGGCACTATGTCAATAGGTTAGTACCAAAAATGATATAAAATGATTATAAAACATCCAAGATTGGTAATAAAACAGCATGGAACAAACAAAAATTATAGATACGTTGGAGACGTATAACCTACGGGTTCGAGAACTATGTAGACATGACCGAGACACATCTCCGGTCAATAACCAATAGCGGAACCTGGTTGCTCATATTGGTTCCTACATATTCTACAAAGATCTTTATTGGTCAAACCGCAATAACAACATACGTTATTCCCTTTGTCATCGTTATGTTACTTGCCTGAGATTCGATCGTCGGTATCATCATACCTAGTTCAATCTCGTTATCGGCAAGTCTCTTTACTCGTTTCGTAATACGTCATCCCATAACTAACTCATTAGTCACATTGCTTGCAAGGCTTATAGTGATGTGCATTACCGAGAGGGCCCAGAGATACCTCTCGGATACACGGAGTGACAAATCCTAATATTGATCTATGCCAACCCAACAAACACCTTCGGAGACACCTCTAGAGCATATTTATAATCACCCAGTTACGTTGTGACGTTTGATAGAACACAAGGTGTTCCTCCGGTATTCGGGAGTTGCATAATCTCATAGTCAGAGGAATACGTATGAGTCATGCAGAAAGCAGTAGCAATAAAACTTAACGATCATTATGCTAAGCTAATGGATGGGTGTTGTCCATCAAATCATTCTCTAATGACGTGATCCCGTTCATCAAATGACAACACATGTCTATGGTCAGGAAACTTAACCATCTTTGATTAATGAGCTAGTCAAGTAGAGGCATACTAGGGCACTCTGTTTGTCTATGTATTCACACATGTACTAAGTTTACAGTTAATACAATTCTAGCATGAATAATAAACATTTATCATGATATAAGGGAATATAAATAAAAAAATTATTATTGCCTCTAGGGCATATTTCCTTTAGTCCCCCACTTGCAGTAGAGTCAATAATCTAGATTACATAGTAATGATTCTAACACCCATAGAGTCTTGGTGTTGATCATGTTTTGCTCGTGGAAGAGGCTTAGTCAATGGGTCTGCAACATTCAGATTCGTATGTATCTTGCAAATCTCTATGTCTCCCTCCTTGACTTGATCACAGATGGAATTGAAGCGTCTCTTGATGTGTTTGGTTCTCTTGTGAAATCTGGATTCCTTCACCAAGGCAATTGCTCCAGTATTGTCACAAAAGATTTTCATTGGACCCAATGCACTAGGTATTACACCTAATCGGATATGAACTCCTTCATCCAGACTCCTTCATTTGCTGCTTCCGAAGTAGCTATGTACTCCGCTTCACACGTAGATCCTGCCATGACGCTCTGCTTGGAACTGCACCAACTTATAGCTCCACCATTCAATATAAATACATATCCGATTTGCGACTTTGAGTCATACGGATCAGTGTCAAAGCTTGCATCGACGTAACCATTTACGAAAAGCTCTTTTGTCACCTCCATAAACAAGAAACATATCCTTAGTCCTTTTCAGGTATTTCAGGATGTTCTTGACCGCTGTCAAGTGATCCACTCCTGGATTACTTTGGTACCTTCTCGCTAAACTTAATTATAGCAAGGCACACATCAGGTCTGGTACACAACATTGCATACATGATAGAACCTATGGCTGAGGCATAAACAGGGAATGACTTTCATTTTCTCTCTATCTTCTGGAGTGGTCGGGCATTGAGTCTGACCCAACTTCACACCTTGAAATACATGCAAGAACCCTTTCTTTGACTGATCCATTTTCAACTTTTTCAAAACTTTATCAAGGTATGTGCTTTGTGAAAGTCCAATTAAGCGTCTTGATCTATCTCTATAGATCTTGATGCCCAATATATAAGCAGCTTCACCGAGGTCTTTCATTGAAAAATTCTTATTCAAGTATCCTTTTATGCTATCTAGAAATTTTGTATTATTTCCAATCAATAATATGTCATCCACATATAATAGTAGAAATGCTATAGAGCCCCCACTCACTTTCTTGTAAATACAGGCTTCTCCAAAAGTCTATATAAAACCATATGCTTTGATCACACTATCAAAGCGTATATTCCAACTCCGAGAGGCTTGCACCACTCCATAAATAGATCGCTGGAGCTTGCACACTTTGTTAGCATCTTTAGGATCAACAAAACCTTCTAGTTGCATCATATACAACTCTTCTTTAAGAAATCCATTAAGGAATGCTGTTTTGACATCCATTTGCCAAATTTCATAATCATAAAATGCGGCAATTGCTAACATGATTCGGACAGACTTAAGCATCACTACAGGTGAGAAGGTATCATCGTAGTCAACTCCTTGAACTTGTCAAAAACCTTTCACAACAAGTCGATTTTTGTAGACAGTAACATTACCGTCAGTGTCAGTCTTCTTCTTGAAGATCCATTTATTCTCTATGGCTTGCCGATCATTGGGCAAGTCAACCAAAGTCCACACTTTGTTCTCATACATGGATCCCATCTTAGATTTCGTGGCCTCAAGCCATTTTGCAGAATCTGGGCTCATTATCGCTTCCTCATAGTTCGTAGGTTCGTCATGGTCAAGTAACATGACTTCTAGAAGAGGATTACCATACCACTTTTGTGCGGAATGTACTCTGGTTGACCTACGAGGTTTGGTAGTAACTTGATCTGAAGTTTCAGGATCATTATCATTAATTTCCTCACTAATTGGTGTAGGCATCATTGGAACTGATTTCTGTGATGAACCACTTTCCAATTCAGGAGAAGATACAGCTACCTCAACAAGTTCTACTTTCCTCCCACTCACTTCGTTCGATAGAAACTCCTTCTCTAGAAAGGATCCGTTCTTAGCAACGGATATCTTGCCTCTGGATCTGTGATAGAAGGTGTACCCAACAGTTTCCTTTGGGTATCCTATGAAGATGCATTTCTCCGATTTGGGTTCGAGCTTATCAGGTTGAAGCGTTTACACAAAAGCATCGCAACCCCAAACTTTAAGAAACGACAGCTTAGGTTTCTTCCTAGACCACAGTTCATATTGTGTCGTCTCAACGGATTTATATGGTGCCCTATTTGTTGGGGAACACAGTATTTCAAAAAATTTACCTACGATCGCGCAAGATCTATCTAGAAGATGCATAGCAACGAGTAGGGAGAGTGTGTCCACGTACCCTCATAGACCGAAAGCAGAAGAGTTTAGTAACACGGTTGGTGTAGTCGAACGTCTTCGCGATCCAACTGATCCAAGCACCAAACGTACGGCACCTCTGCGTTCAGTACACATTTAGCTCGATGAAGTTCCTCGAACTCTTGATCTAGTTGAGGTCGAGGAAGAGTTCCGTCAGCATGACGGTGTGGCGGCGGTGATGATGAAGTTACTGGCGCAGGGTTTCGCCTCAGCACTATGACGATATGACCGAGGTGTGTAACTATGGAGGGGGGCACCGCACACTGCTAAGAGAAGACTTGGTGTGCTTTTGGGGCGCTCCCCTCCCATGTATTCAAAGGGGGGAGGAGAGGTGGTCGGCCCAAGGGGGCGCGCCATGGGGGGGAGTCCTACGTGGACTCCCGGTCCAAGTAGGATTTGCCCCCCTTTCCTATTCCCACTAGAAGAAGGAGGGAAGGAGGAGGAGAAGAGAAGGAAAGGGGGGAGGCCCCCCAACCCTAGTCCAATTCGGATTGGGCTTGGGTGCGCCACCACCTGGCCGCCGCCTTCTCTCTCCACTAGGGCCCATGAAGGCCCATTAACTCCCCATGGGGGGTGTCCGGTAACCCCCGGTACTCCAGAAAATGCTCGAACCTTTTCGAAACCATTCCGGTGTCCAAACACAACCTTCCAATATATTAATCTTTATGTCTCGACCATTTTGAGACACATCGTCATGTCCGTGATCTCATCCAGGACTACTAACAAACTTCGGTTCATCAAATCACATAACTCATAATACAAATCGTCATCGAACGTTAAGCGTGCAGACCCTACGGGTTCGAGAACTATGTAGACATGACCGAGACACATCTCCGGTCAATAACCATTAGCGGAACCTGGATGCTCATATTGGCTCCTACATATTTACGAAGATCTTTATCGGTCAAACCGCATAACAACATACGTTGTTCCCTTTTGTCATCGGTATGTTACTTGCCCGAGATTCGATCGTCGGTATCATCATACCTAGTTTGATATCCTTACCGGCAAGTCTCTTTACTCGTTCCGTAATGCATCATCCCGTGGCTAACTCATTAGACACGTTGCTTGCAAGGCTCATAGTGATGTGCATTACCGAGAGGGCCCAGAGATACCTCCCCGATACACAGAGTGACAAATCCTAATCTCGATCTATGACAACTCAACAAACACCATCGGAGACACCTGTAGAGCATCTTTATAATAACCCAGTTATGTTGTGACGTTTAATAGCACACAAGGTGTTCCTCCGGTATTCGGGAGTTGCATAATTTCATAGTCAGAGGAACATGTATAAGTCATGAAGAAAGCAATAGCAATAAAACTAAACGATCATTATGCTAAGCTAACGGATGGGTCTTGTCCATCACATCATTCTCTAATGATGTGATCCCGTTCATCAAATGACAACACATGTCTATGGCTAGGAAACATAACCATCTTTGATAAACTAGCTAGTCAAGTAGAGGCATACTAGGGACACTTTGTTTGTCTATGTATTCACACATGTACTAAGTTACGGGTTAATACAATTCTAGCAAGAATAATAAACATTTATCATGATATAAGGAAATATAAATAACAACTTTATTATTGCCTCTAGGGCATATTTCCTTCAGTCTCCCACTTGCACTAGAGTCCATAATCTAGATTACATAGTAATGATTCTAACACCCATGGAGTCTTGGTGCTCATCATGTTTTGCTCGTGAGAGAGGCTTAGTCAACGGGTCTGCAACATTCAGATCCGCGTGTATCTTGCAAATCTCTATGTATCGCTCCTTGACTTGATCGCGGATGGAATTGAAGTGTCTCTTGATGTGCTTGGTTCTCTTGTGAAATCTGGATTCCTTTGCCAAGGAAATTGCACCAGTATTGTCACAAAAGATTTTCACTGGAAGCAATGCACTAGGTATGACACCTAGATCAGATATGAACTCCTTCGTCCAGACTCCTTCATTTGCTGCTTCTGAAGCAGCTATGTACTCCGCTTCACATGTAGATCCCGCCATGATGCTCTGTTTGGAACTGCACCATTTGATGGCTCCACCATTATATATAAATAAGTATCCGATTTGTGCCTTAGAGTCATCCAGATCAGTGTCAAAGCTTGTATTGACATAACCGTTTATGACGAGCTCTTTGTCACCTCCATAAACGACAAACATATCCTTAGTCATTTTCAGATTTTTCAGGATGTTCTTGACCACTGTCCAGTGATCCATTCCTGGATTACTTTGGTACCTCCCTGCTAAACTAATAGCAAGGCACACATCAGGTCTGGTACACAGCATTGCATACATGATAGAACCTATGGCTGAGGCATATACAGGGAATGACTTTCATTTTCTCTCTATCTTCTGAAGTGGTCGGGCATTGAGTCTGACTCAACTACACACCTTGTAATACATGCAAGAACCTTTCCTTTGACTGATCCATTTTCAACATTTTCAAAACTTTATCAAGGTATGTGCTTTGTGAAAGTCCAATTAAGCGTCTTGATCTATCTCTATAAATCTTGATGCCCAATATATAAGCAGCTTCACCGAGGTCTTTCATTGAAAAATTCTTATTCAAGTATCCTTTTATGCTATCCAGAAATTTTGTATTATTTCCAGTCAATAATATGTCATCCACATATAATATTAGAAATGCTATAAAGCTCCCACTCACTTTCTTGTAAATACAGGCTTCTCCAAAAGTCTGTATAAAACCATATGCTTTGATCACACTATCAAAGCGTATATTCCAACTCCGATAGGCTTGCACCACTCCATAAATGGATCGCTGGAGCTTGCACACTTTGTTAGCATCTTTAGGATCGACAAAACCTTCTGGTTGCATCATATACAACTCTTCTTTAAGAAATCCATTAAGGAATGTAGTTTTGACATCCATTTGCCAAATTTCATAATCATAAAATGCGGCAATTGCTAACATGATTCGGACAGACTTAAGCATTGCTACGGGCGAGAAGGTCTCATCGTAGTAAACTCCTTGAACTTGTCGAAAACCTTTTGCAACAAGTCGAGCTATGTAGATAGTAACATTACCGTCAGCGTCAGTCTTCTTCTCGAAGATCCATTTATTCTCTATGGCTTGCCGATCATCGGGCAAGTCAAACAAAGTCCACACTTTGTTCTCATACATGGATCCCATCTCAGATTTGATGGCCTCAAGCCATTTTGCGGCTGGGCTCATCATCGCTTCCTCATAGTTCGTAGGTTCGTCATGGTCAAGTAACATGACCTCCAAAACAGGATTACCGTACCACTCTAGTGTGGATCTTTCTCTGGTTGACATACGAGGTTCGGTAGTAACTTGATCAGAAGTTTCATGATCATCATCATTATCTTCCTCACTAATTGGTGTAGGAATCACTGGAACTGATTTCTGTGATGAACTACTTTCCAATTCTGGAGAAGGTACAATTACCTCATCAAGTTCTACTTTCCTCCCACTCACTTCTTTCGAGAGAAACTCCTTCTCTAGAAAGGATCCATTCTTAGCAACGAATATCTTGCCTTTGGATCTGTGATAGAAGGTGTACCCAACAGTCTCCTTTGGGTGTCCTATGAAGACACATCTCTCCGATTTGGGTTTGAGCTTATCAGGTTGAAGCTTTTTCACGTAAGAATCGCAGCCCCAAACTTTAAGAAACGACAACTTCTGTTTCTTGCCAAACCACAGTTCATATGATGTCGTCTCAATGGATTTAGATGGTGCCCTATTTAACGTGAATGCAGCCATCTCTAAACCATAACCCCAAAACGATAGCGATAAATCAATAAGATACATCATAGATTGCACCATATCTAATAAAGTGTGGTTACGACGTTTGGACACACCATTACGCTGTGGTGTTCTAGGTGGCGTGGGTTGCAAAACTATTCTGCGTTGTTTCAAATGAAGACCAAACTCATAACTCAAATATTCACCTCCACGATCAGATCAAAGAAATTTTATTTTCTTATTACGATGATTTTCCACTTCACTCTGAAATTTTTGAACTTTTCAAATGTTTCGTATTTATGTTTCATCAAGTAGATATACCCATATCTGCTCAAATCATCTCTGAAGGTCAGAAAATAACGATACCCGCCGGGAGCCTCAACACTCATCGGACCACATACATCAGTATGCATTATTTCCAACAAGTCAGTTGCTCGCTCCATTGTTACGGAGAACGGCGTCTTAGTCATCTTGCCCATGAGGCATGTTTCGCAAGCATCAAGTGATTCCAAAAGTCCATCAGCATGGATTTTCTTCATGCACTTTACACCAATATGACCTAAACGGCAGTGCCACAAATAAGTTGCACTATCATTATTAAACTTGTATCTTTTGGCTTCAATACTATGAATATGTGTACAACTACTATCGAGATTCAACAAAAATAGACCACTCATCAAGGGTGCATGACCATAAAAGATATTACTCATATAAGTAGAACAACCATTATTCTCTGATTTAAATGAATAACCGTCTCCCATCAAACATGATCCAAATATAATGTTCATGCTTAACGCTGGCACCAAATAACAATTATTCAGGTCTAAAACTAATCTCGAAGTTAGATGTAGAGGTAGCATGCCGATGGCGATCACATCGACTTTGGAACCATTTCCCACACGCATCGTCACCTCGTCCTTTGCCAATGTTTGTTTAATCCGTAGCCCATGTTTTGAGTTGCAAATATGAGCAACAGAACCAGTATCAAATACCCAGGTGCTACTACGAGCATTAGTAAGGTACACATCAATAACATGTATATCAAATATATCTTTCACTTTGCCATCCTTCTTATCCGCCAAATACTTGGGGCAGTTCCGCTTCTAGTGACCAGTCCCTTTGCAGTAGAAGCAGACAATTTCAGTCTTAGGTCCAGACTTGGGCTTCTTCACTTGAGCAGCAACTTGCTTGTCGTTCTTATTGAAGTTCCCTTACTTCCATTTGCCCTTCTTGTTGAAACTAGTGGTCTTGTTAACCATCAACACTTGATGCTCCTTCTTGATTTCTACCTCCGCAGCTTTTAGCATCGCGAAGAGCTTGGGAATTGTCTTAGACATTCCTTGCATATTATAGTTCATCGTGAAGCTTTTGTAGTTTGGTGGGAGTGATTGAAGAACTCTGTCAATGACACTATCATCAGGAAGATTAACTCCCAGTTGAGTCAAGTGGTTGTGGTACCCAAACATTCTGAGTATATGTTCACTAACATAACTATTCTCCTCCATTTTGCAGTTGTAGAACTTATTGGAGACTTCATATCTCTCAATCCGGGCATTTGCTTAAAATATTAACTTCAACTCTTGGAACATATCATATGCTCCATGATGTTCAAAACGTCATAGAAGTCCCGGTTCTAAGCCGTAAAGCATGGCACACTGAACTATCGAGTAGTCATCAGCTTTGCTCTGCCAGACATTCATAACATCTAGAGTAGCTCCTGCAGCGGGTTTTGCACCTAGCGGTGCTTCTAGGACGTAATTCTTCTGTGCAGCAATGAGGATAATGCTCAAGTTACGGACCTAGTCAGTGTAATTTCTACCATCATCTTTCATCTTATCTTTCTCTAGGAACGCGTTAAAATTCAAAGGAACAGTAGCACGGTCCATTGATCTACAACAACATAGACATGCAAAATACTACCAGGTACTAAGTTCATGATAAATTGAAGTTCAATTAATCATATTACTTAAGAACTCCCACTTGGATAGACGTCCTCTACTTTGTTGTTGCAAGTTTTATGTGGCTGCTAACCGTTCTTACCTATGCATCAAAACCACAATGATTTTTTGTCAAGTGTGTTGTCTTAACCTTCAACAAGGACCGGGCATAGTCAAACTCGATTCAACTAAAGTTGGAGAAACAGACACCTGCTATTGTTGAGGAAATCGTTAACTGGTAACTGCTCAGTTGGCTGGCGAGTAGGGGATTAATAGGCTAATCGGCAAGTTAATCGGCCATTTAATCAATTAATCGGACGATTTATCAATTTATCGGCTACTCGGTGACCCTATGAGTAGGGATTAATCGGCAAGTTAACTGGTTAATCGGATGAATTCTTGAACAGGGCCTGCTAGCCACATGTGTGCGAAGCACATCGGGAGAACCAGTCTCATGAACGTGGTCATGTAATGTCGGTCCGAGCCGCTTCATCCTACAATACCGACGAATCAAAGTAAGACGTTGCAGGTAAGCAGTATGACTATTATCGCATGCAACTCTTTGTGTCCTACTCGTGCATATAACATCTACGCATAGACCTGGCTCGAATGCCACTGTTGGGGAATGCAGTATTTCAAAAAAATTACCCACAACCACGCAAGATCTATCTAGCAGATGCATAGAAACGAGTGGGGAGAGTGTGTACACGTACCCTCATAGACCGAAAGTGGAAGCGTTTAGTAACGTGGTTGATGTAGTCAAACGTCTTCGCGATCCAACCGATCCAAGCACCGAACGTATGGCACCTCCGCGTTCAGTAGACGTTCGGCTCGATGATGTCCCTCGAACTCTTGATCCAGTTGAGGCCGAGGAAGAGTTCTGTCGGCACGATGGCATGGCGACGGTGATGATGAAGTTACTGGAACAGGGCTTCGCCTAAGCACTATGACGATATGACCAAGGTGTGTAACTGTGGAGGGGGGCACCGCACACGGCTAAGAGAAGACTTGGTGTACCTTTGGAGTGCCCCCTCCCATAGAATTAAAGGGGGAGGAGAGGTGGCTGGCCCAAGGGGGGCGCCATGGGGTGGAGTCCTACTTGGACTCCCGATCCAAGTAGGATTCGCCCCCCCCCCTTCCTGTTCCCACTAGGAGAAGGAGGGAAGGAGGAGGAGAAGAGAAGGAAAGAGGGGGCGCCCCCCAACCCTAGTCCAATTCGGATTGGGCTTAGGGGAGCGGAGCGCCACCACCTGGCCGCCGCCTCCTCTCTCCACTAGGGCCCATGAAGGCCCATTAACTCCCTGGGAGGTGGGGGTTCCGGTAACCCCACGTACTTCAGAAAATGCCCGAACCTTTCCGAAACCATTCTGGTGTCCAAACACAACCTTCCAATATATCAATCTTTATGTCTCGACCATTTCGAGACTCCTCGTCATGTATGTGATCTCACCCGGGATTCCGAACAAACTTCTGTTCATCAAATCACATCACTCATAATACAAATTGTCATCGAACGTTAAGCGCGCGGACCCTACGGGTTCGAGAACTATGTAGACATGACTGAGACACATCTCCGGTCAATAACCAATAGCGGAACCTGGATGCTCTTATTGGCTCCTACATATTCTAAGAATATCTTTATCGGTTAAACCGCATAACAACATACGTTGTTCCCTTTTGTCATCAGTATGTTACTTTCCCGAGATTCGATCGTAGGTATCATCATACCTAGTTCTCTCGTTACCGGCAAGTCTCTTTACTCGTTTCGTAATGCATCATCCTGTGTCTAACTCATTAGAGACATTGCTTGCAAGGCTCATAGTGATGTGCATTACCGAGAGGGCCCAGAGATACCTCTCCAACACATAGGGTGACAAATCCTAATCTCGATATACGCCAACTCAACAAACACCATAGGAGACACCTGTAGAACATCTTTATGATCACCCATTTACATTGTGATGTTTGATAGCACACAAGTTGTTCCTCCGGTATTCGGGAGTTGCATAATCTCATAGTCAGAGGAACATGTATAAGTCATGAAGAAAGCAATAGCAATAAAACTAAATGATCATTATGCTAAGCTAACAGATGGGTCTTGTCCATCACATCATTCTCTAATGATGTGATCATGCTCATCAAATGACAACACATGTCTATGGCTAGGAAACATAGCCATCTTTAATTAACGAGCTAGTCAAGTAGAGGCATACTAGGGACACTCTGTTTTTCTACGTATTCAGACACGTACTAAATTCCTGGTTAGTACAATTCAAGCATGAATAATAAACATTTATCATGATATAAGTAAATATAAATAACATCTTTATTATTGCCTCTAGGTCATATTTCCTTCACTATTTAACGTGAATGCAGCCGTCTCTAAAGCATAACCCCAAAACGATAGTGGTAAATCGGTAAGAGACATCATAGAATGCACCATATCTAATAAAGTATGGTTACGACGTTCAGACACACCATTACGATGTGGTGTTCCAGGTGGCGTGTGTTGTGAAACTATTCCACATTGTTTCAAATGAAGACCAAACTCGTAACTCAAATATTCACCTCCACGATCAGATCGTAGAAACTTTATTTTCTTGTTACGATGATTTTCCATTTCACTCTGAAATTCTTTGAACTTTTCAAATGTTTCAGACTTATGTTTCATTAAGTAGATATACCCATATCTACTCAAATCATCTGTGAACGTCAGAAAATAATGATACCCGACGCGAGACACAACACTCATCGGACCGCGTACATCAGTATGTATTATTTCCAATAAGTCAGTGGCTCGCTCCATTGTTCCAGAGAACGGAGTCTTAGTCATCTTGCCCATTAGGCATGGTTCGCAAGCATCAACTGATTCATAATCAAGTGATTCCAACAGCCCATCAGCATGGAGTTTCTTCATGCGCTTTACACCAATATGACCTAAACGGCAGTGCCACAAATAAGTTGCACTATCATTATTAACTTTGTATCTTTTGGCTTCAATATTATGAATATGTGTATCACTACGATCGAGATTCAACAAAAATAGACCACTCATCAAGGGTGCATGACCATGAAAGATATTACTCACATAAATAGAGTAACCATTATTCTCTGATTTAAAGGAATAACCGTCTTGCATCAAACAAGATCCAGATATAATGTTCATGCTCAACGCTGGCACCAAATAACAATTATTGAAGTCTAAAACTAATCCGGTAGGTAGATGTAGAGGTAGCGTGCCGACGGGGATCACATCAACCTTGGAACCATTTCCGATGCGCATCGTCACCTCGTCCTTAGCCAATATTTGTTTAATCCGTAGCCCCTGTTTCGAGTTGCAAATATGAGCAATAGAACCAGTATCAAATAGCCAGGCGCTACTACGAGCATTAGTAAGGTACACATCGGTAACATGTATATCAAATATACCTTTCACTTTGCCATCCTTCTTATCCGCCAAATACTTGGGGCAGTTCCGCTTCCAGTGACCAGTCCCTTTGCAGTAGAAGCACTCAGCTTCAGGCTTAGGTCCAGACTTGGGCTTCTGCCCGAGAGCAGCAACTTGCTTGCTATTCTTCTTGAAGTTGCCCTTCTTCCCTTTTCCCTTTTTCTTGAAACTAGTGGTCTTGTTAACCATCAACACTTGATGCTCCTTCTTGATTTCTACCTCCGCAGCCTTTAGCATTGCGAAGAGCTTGGGAATTGTCGTTTCCATCCCTTGCATGTTATAGTTCATCATGAAGCCTTTATAGCTTGGTGGCAGTGATTGAAGAACTCTGTCAATGACACTATCATCAGGAAGATTAACTCCCAGCTGAGTCAATTGGTTATTGTAGGATCGAAAGTATGTCTAGAGGGGGGGTGATTAGACTACTTGACCAAATAAAAATCTAGCCTTTTCCCAATATTAAGTCTTGGAAGATTTTAGCAACTTAGCACAAGTCAAGCAATCAACCTACACATGCAAATCTAAGAGTATAGCAGCAGAATGTAAATCATTTGCATATGAAGGTAAAGGCAGGAGTTTGGACGGAGCAAACACAATGTAGGCACGGAGATTTTTGGTGTGGTTCCGATAGGTGGTGCTATCGTACATCCACGTTGATGGAGACTTCAACCCACGAAGGGTAACGTCTGCGCGAGTCCACGGAGGGCTCCACCCACGAAGGGTCCACGAAGAAGCAACCTTGTCTATCACACTATGGCCATCACCCACGAAGGACTTTCCTCACTAGGGTAGATCTTCACGAAGTAGGCGATCTCCTTGCCCGTACAAACTCCTAGGTTCAACTCCACAATCTTGACGGAGGCTGCCAAGTGACACCTAACCAATCTAGGAGACACCACTCTCCAAAAGGTAATAGATGGTGTGTTGATGATGAACTCCTTGCTTTTGTGCTTCAAATGATAGTCTCCCCAACACTCAACTCTCTCTCACAGATTTGGATTTGGTGGAAAGATGATTTGAGTGGAAAGCAACTTGGGGAAGGCTAGAGATCAAGATTCTTGTGGCTGTAATGGAATATCTTGGTCTCAACACATGAGTAGGTGGTTCTCTCTCAAAAAATGAATGCTGGAAGTGTAGGCACGTTCTGATGGCTCTCTCCACGAATGAAGAGTGCATGGAGGGGTATATATGTCCTCCACACAAAATCTAATCGTTACACACAATTTACCAAACTCGGTGGGACCGAATCATGAAACTAGGTCAGACCGAATTAGTTCAAAATGTGAAAGTTAGGCTTTTCGGTGGGACCGACATGTCAACTCGGTGAGACCGATTTCATTATGTTAGGGCATAACATAATCTCGGTGAGACTGATCACATAAACTCGGTGAGACCGATTTCTGTAATAGGCAAACAGAGAGTTGGTCAGGCAAACTCGATGGGACCGAATCACTCATTTCGGTAAGACCGAAACATTACAAAAGGGAAATAGAAAGTTTGCATTGCAAACTCAGTGGGACCGATCGCTCATCTCGGTTAGAACGAAAAGTTACGAAGGGAAACAAAGAGTTTGCAATCCCATCTTGGTGAGACTGAGATCCCTATCGGTGAGACCGAACTGACTAGGGTTTCTGGCAGTGGCTATGTCAAATGAACTTGGTGGCGCCGGATAGATCAAATCAGTGGGGCCGAGTTTGACTTTTGGTTTGTGACATATGTGGATATGATAAAGTGGTTGAGGGCTTTTGGAGCATATCACTAAGCATTTTGAGCAAGCAAGAGATTAAGCAACACCTCATACCCTTTTAATAGTATTGACTTTCCTATGGACTCAATGTGATCTCGGATCACTAAAATGGAAAATTAGAGTCTTGAGCTTTTTGCCAATATGTGTCCTTAGCATTTTGAGGGGTCCATGTTCCTAGTCCATGCCATGCCAATCTTTGAACTTTCTGAAATGATCATCTTGAAAGAGCATTAGTTCAATGAGCTATATGTTGTTAGGAATTACCAAAACCACCCAGGGATAGTTGCACTTTCAATCTCCCCCTTTTTGGTAATTGATGGCAACATATAGATCAAAGCTTCGACAAATGATAATAAGATTTAAATGCATCGTCGCTTTGAGAAGTATGTGAGATAAGTAAGAGCGCCCCCTAAATTTGTGCATTATTTAAAATTTGCTTGTGAATGCAAATGCACAATCGATTAGGATCATGGGTTTCTCTTCCATGTCACATGCATCTTGGTGGAGCGCTCAAAATGATAGAAAGTAAAAACATGCACTCATCACCAAGGCAAAGTGAATGATCATATAGAATAGATAAGAGATAACATCATTCAAGCATAAGTATTAACGTATGATATGATCAACCACATGATCAAATGAGTATCTCACACACATAAACATAAGGTATCAAGCGAGCACACAAAAGTATCAACCAAATAGAAAAGGAGACAAAAGAAGCAAAAACACTCTCTCTTGAAGCCTATGGTCTATACATTTCTCCCCCTTTGGCAACAAGTTACCAAAAAGGTTGAAAATGCATAGTGATATGCGTCTCTCTAGGCTTGATCTTTGGGAGGTAGTGTTGAGAGGACTCCAAGGATGAATGCATCTATGGAAGTTGATGGAGCTGGTGGAGTGGCAACTAGAGGTGGCACTGATGTTGTGGCTGTAGGTGCTGATGAAGTTGCTCTTGTGTCAGTCATGGGCACTGCAGTAGATCTCTGACCTCTTGGCACTCTCTGAAAGGCGTCTGTGGTAGCCTACCCTTTCCTCTCCTCAGCTTCTTCCTGGAGCTTCTCAACTGCTGTCTGCATCTCTGTCACTTTTAGATCAAGATCATAGAACTTAGTCTCAATGATCCTTTCTAGGCTCTTTCGGTTCTGAGTCAGGGTGGACAATCCTTTCTCAGTCCTCAAGGTTGCTTGAATCAGATATGCAAGTCGATCTTGTTTGGTCTTGAGAAACACTTGAGATGCCTCTTTAGCACTTGGCATCTTTGCAGCTTTCTCAGCTTTAGCTTTCTCTCTTTTCTCTTGTGCCTGTTCAGATGTAGGATCTTCTTCAGTCATGACAACAGTGTTGTCCTCAAAATTTGTTCTCAAGGGTAGATGCTCCTTATCTAACAAGTAGGTGACTGTGCCCATCTTGGAGTTGACGAGCATTTGAATATGTGGAGCATACCCACATGATCTCTTCTGATCTGCAGCTGTCCTCTTAACTGTTTCCACAATCAGGCTCATGACTTTGAATTTTTGGGGCACATCAAACAATTGTAGCAAGTTGATGGAATGGCCTCTGATCATCTTGTGATCTCCATATTGGGGCAATAATGTATGCCTCAAGATGGTGTTAATTGTGGCCAAACTGGATAACAGATAATGAACAGAGCCTAGCTTATGAGTTTCTAGGGCTTTGTCAGGAATCTCCTTGTACATTTTGGCCATTGAGTTGTGGTCTTTCTTCTTCTTGGCATAGACATCCAAGTCATCCTCGTGCTCTTCAGGGGCATTGACCAATTTTCCCACTCAGCAACTATTGATTGGTACCGTATACCCTCAGACATCCAAAAAATTCTTCCATAAGGATAGAAGTGTGATGTGGAGTAGAATTGCATAATAATTTCATCATTCCACTTAGTGATTTTTTGAACCACAAAGTCATCTACTCCACAAGATCTGAAACTTTCATGCACTCTTGGAAAATGATCTTCATTCTCATCAATGTATTCCCAATCTGCCCACCTCATATCACAGACAATGGGCTTCTTATCAAGCAAGATGGTTTCATAGAAGTCATGTTGCTCCTTAGTGTGGAACCTGTAATCCACAGTAGTCCTTCTCCTCACAGCATATGGATCAGTTTGTCTCCAAAGTCTAAGACCTGCATCCTTCCTGATGTTCATGTCTTCTGCCACTAGATGACTATCATCATGGTCTGGGATCTTGGGCTTGAGCTTCCTAAGCACTTGGGCCTCAGCATCTTCTTCATCAATCTCAGGCACTGTGGCCTTGTTCTTTTCAGCAGTTGGAATATTCCTTGTGCTCCTGTTGGGTGCAGACTTTCAAACTGGAGAAGAAGCCTTGGGGGCTGTCTTGGGCTTAGAAGGGGCAGCCCAAGACTTTATGGCATCCCCCATCAGCTTTTGTGTCTTGGGTGCTGGTGCAGCATCCTCTTCCTCTTCTTCCTCAGCTGGATCTGCCATCATAGATGATCTCCCAATGACTTTGGCCACAGTCTTCTTGACCCTTTCTTTCTTCTTCTTGCTTTCACCGGCAGCCTCTTCAGTTGACTTGGAAGTCTCAAGAGTGGAGGCTCTGACCTTTGATATGGGAACTCTCTTAGCTGGAGCCTTCTTGTGCAGACTTGGCTTAGTTGCAGCAGCCGTAGCAGCATATTCCTTTTTCAGCACCTTCTTCTTGGAGCTCACTTCCTCCTCAGCAGCAACATAATCCTCATCTTCTGAGTTAGAATTTATCTTCCTCCCTGTCCTGGTGGATGCTTTCGGCAAGTTGATTGGAGTGCTCCTGCTACCCTCATCATAACTGCCTAAGGGACTAGTGCCCTCACTCAGGTTCACCTGCTCTTCTGACTTCTTTTGGTTATCACTCTGATCTGACATTCCGACAAAGCAAATTGACTACTGACCCTGTGAATAGTTATAGATGAGATAGAATGGATGAGAACCACAAAGTGCAGAGGTTTTGCAAAACAAATGAGTCAAAAACTTAGTTTTAGTTTTCCACATAAAGCATTTCGGAGCTACCGATTTGTTAAACTCGGTGACACCGAAGCAACTTTTGGAGTCTAAACTAGTGAAATTGGTCAGACCAAGACACAGTTTGGTGACTCTGAGATTGCTAGGGTTTCATAGAGAGTTGAACTCGGTCACACCGATTTGCAACTTTCGGTCAGACCGAAAAGTGCAAGTGCAATGGCCTAGGCCAAATCGGTGAGACCGATTTCCACAACTCGGTCGGTCTGAGATGAGTTCAGCAGAAACCTAACTCTAAATTTTCGAATCAAATGTAATCTAAGGGATGTTCTCGCTGGACAGGATGATCTCATACATGGTAAAAACATGGCATTTGCTTTGTGTTAAGAATCGGAGTAAGGAACAACACAAAGTTTCGAACTCATACCCTAGTTCAGTGATGAGCTTGCTACAGTGGCAACGGCGGGGTTGAATTCCGTTGATGGCGACGGAGACCAGTGGCAGGAGGTCGCTGGCGATGAGAGGACAATCCGAAGACCTGAGGAGGCAGAGCAGGACACGCGCGGGCTGAAGGGTTTTGGAGAAAATTCGACCCGACGGTATATATATCCTGACCCTGTCGGTAAGACCGAGTGGAACAACTCGGTGGCATCGAGATGCAGAATCGCAAGCGGTTACTGCAACTCGGTGTGACCAAAAAGTTCTAATCAGTTGCACCGATATTGAAAACCTAGATCAACTCAGTGAAGTCAGTCAGACCGAAATGGATGAATCGGTTAGACTAAAATGCACAGAGAGGTTTTGGAAGTTTAAGTCTATGACGAACCGGGGACTCCGAGTGCTCCTCGCACAGAGTGTTTGAATCTGACTTGATAAAACTTTGTGATGTTGCATGAATAGAGTTTGAGACGAGAAAAGCATAGATAGCTAGAGGAGGTTCTTAGGCATTCTTGTCCATCCATTTGGCAAAAGAGAAAGAGCCAAACAATCAAAGCAATAAATGGATGTTCTCGAATGAGTAAAATATGCAACCAACATGCTCACACAATAAAATGGCAAATGAAATATGTGACAAAGCATGCACAAACACTCTAGCATCTATCAAGCAATTGGTGATGACTAGGTCATTTATATATGAGTATAGTGACTTAGGAGTCAAATGAGAACATTTCATCATAGGTTATACTCATCGTTCAAGCACAAGTGGGGTTACCACTTTTACATAAAGCATTGTGGTGTTCACAGCATTAGAGTTGCTTTAGCTCAATATTTTGATTAAAGCTCCCCCTAGATGTGATATCCCCCCTAAGAGGGATGAACTAACCTTGGGTTTTGGTCGATGATGACTTCATGTAGATGTTGAAGATTTGGATTCTCAAGGTTGATGTAGATCATTCGGAGCAATCCATTGGAGTGAGTTGCACTTTCAATACCTACATGGGTTAGTCCCACAAGGAACAAACAAAGATATCCATGGACATAGAATGAAGTTCATACATGATGATGTCCATGAAAGCATCAGGTTACCTTGTCCCTTGTATTACCAACAATAGGGTTTGTGACTCCTTGAACTAGTGCAAGATGTGGAAGTTGTTTGCACTTGTTCTCGCCAAAATAATATGAGTGAAGTATGTTGGCGGAGTCACCCTTAAAAACTCTCTAGTTCTTCTTCTTCGGGATCCACATTATCTTGATGGGAATCCTTGGAGTTGTAGTTGTACTTGATGAAGTAGAACTTGATGTAGTCTTGGGAACCCACTTGACCAAGGCCTTGGGAGCTTCTTCAAATGCATCAATTTCTTCTTGAAGCTTGTCCTTGCCTTTTTGCTTGTGGTCTTGTGGTGGAAGATCATCTTGAGCTTGTGTCCCCTTGAAAGAAGTAGGATCATACTTCTCTTGTTCAGGAACAAACTTCATCTTGGGGTATTGATCTTCTTCCCACTCAACTCCATTGGCATTGAACTTTCATTCAAAACCAATCATGTTAAAACCAACACCTTTCTCTATAATTCCCTTCAATAGGCTATTTTCTTGCTCAAGTGTAACTTGGCTAAGAGAATCATTAGTGGAATGAAGAGAACTACTAGAAGCAACAACATTGGATTTAACATGATTATTGTTACTACTAGAAGAAGAATCTTTCTTACTCTTGTTGCTAGATTTTACTTGTGGCATGTAAGTAGACAAGAGTAAACGCTTGGCAATGTAAGAAGAACTTTTCTTGTGAAGATCATCATTGATTGCTTTTAAGAACCCATGCTCTTGCTCAAGGTTGAGCTTTTCAAAGCGTAGCTTCTCATGAGTCTTTAAAAGCTCTCGGTGATCTTTCAAGGTAGTTTCATGAGCTAACTTAAGAGTGTTTAGTTCTTTAGTTAGACACTCAATCTCCTTCTTATCATCATCATTCGTTTTATCTTGGTTAGCCTGATTAATAGCAAGTTCATCATAGTTTTCATCACTAGAGTTGTCAATAAGTAAATCATCATCACCTAGAAAATCATCTTCATCACTATTGAAATCAACATACTCGGGGTGTGATACCTTTGGGCCTTTAGCCATGAAGCATATTCCATTTGGTGAGTCAAATATGTCATAGGAGTTAGTTGACACAAGTGGTAGACCGGCAACACCTTCATCTTGAGTATATTCGGAGTCGGAGTGATAACTTCTCTCGGAATGATGGTAGGAGTCAGAGCCGGATATCCATTCACCAATGTGATCTTGATGTCTTCGTTTTGTTTAGCTCCTTGATGACTTGTCCTTTCTTTCCGAATCCTTGCTTCAACAAGGATCGGCCGTAGTCAAATTCGATTCAACTAAAGTTGGAGAAACATACACCCGCCAGCCACCTGTGTGCAAAAGCACGTTGGTAGAACCGGTCTCATGAACGTGGTCATGTATTGTTGGTCCAGGCTGCTACATCCAACAATACCGCCGAATCAAAATAAGACATTGGTGGTAAGCAATATGAATATTATCGCCCACAATTCTTTGTGTTCTACTCGTGCATATCATCTATGCATAGACCTGGCTCGGATGCCACTGTTGGGGAACGTAGCATGCAATTTCAAAAAAATTCCTACAATCACACAAAATCTATCTAGGAGATGCATAGCAACGAGAGGGGAGAGTGTGTCCACGTACCCTCATAGACTAAAAGCGGAAGCGTTAGTTTAACGTGGTTGATGTAGTCATAACATCTTCGCGATCCAACCGATCAAGTACCGAACGTACGCACCTCCGAGTTCAACACACGTTCAGCTCGATGACGTCCCTCAAACTCTTGATCCAGTAGAGGGTCGAGGAAGAGTTCCATCAGCACGGCGGGCTGGTGATGGTGATGGTGATGTGATCCACGCAGGGCTTCGCCTAAGCACTATGACGCTATGACCAGAGGAGTAAACTATGGAGTGGGGCACCGCACACGGCTAAGAGAACAATTGATGTGCCTTTGGGGTTCCCCACGCCCCCGTATATAAAGGAGGGTATGAGGGGTTGGCCGGCCAAGAGGGGCGCGCCATGGGGAGAGTCCTACTAGGACTCCTAGTCCTAGTAGGATTCACCCCCTTTCCTTTCTTCACCGAAGGGTAAAGGAGGGAGAGGGAGTAGGAGAAGGAAAGGGGGGTGCGCATGGCGGACGACAAAGGCACAGATGGCGGACGGCAAAGACCTTTGTCGTCAGCCAGCTGACGGTAACACGTCCGGCCGAACAGGCTACAGCAAAGGCTTCTATGTCGTCTGCTGGCGGACAGCAAAGATACAAAGGTCTTTGTCGTCCACCAGCTGACGGCAAAGATCCTAGACGACACACATGTCAGCTTAGGTCCGTTAATGGGTTAACAACGTGCATTGTCGTCGGCTGGCGGACGACAAAGATCTTTGAATCTTTGCCGTCAGCCAGCAGACGGTAAATAGCATTGAATCATTGCCGTCGGCTAGCGGACGGCCAAGAGTGCCACGTGGCAGCATCTGGGGGCTGGCCTATTTGGTAGTTTTGCTATCAGCTGGCTGACGGCAAATATTAAGCGTTCTTTGCCGTCCGCTGGCGGACGGCAAAGCAACAAAATAGGCAGCCTACTGCCCAGGTTGCACAGGTAGCTGACACGTTGCTTGTTTGCCAACCGCTAGCTAATGGCAAAGCTCTTTGCCATCCGCCAGCGGACGACAAAGAGTCTATATAGCCCCTATTTTTTCTTGAAATCATTCAATTTGAAAGAATTTCATACACACACACACACACACACACACACACACACACACACACATATATATATATATATGAAAATACTTTCGACAAGCATACCAACACATATACGTACCAAATCATATCCCTGCGATATGGATATGATCATACAACACATATACATGGCCAACATATCCAACAACAAGCATACAATGGTTTCATCCATACATACAAATATAGGTAGCAAGTTTGACATTGTTCATTGTACAAAATCAAAACAAGAAGGAAGCATAAAAGAGAAGAGTAGACTCCATCAACGCAAGCTTTCTCATCTAAAGCAAATCTGCAAAGTGGGAAAGAAGCAAGTTAGAAGAAGAAGACTATCTAGAAAAAGAAGAAGAAGAAGAAGAAGAGTAAGAAGAAGAGGAAGAAAAGGAAGAAGAAGAAGAAGATTTTTTTTCTCTTTCTTTTTCTCCTCTCCTCTATTTTATCTTCTTCTTCTAACTAAGGTATGTAAAAATGCCATTTTATTGCTAAGCTAGGTAAAAAATGCTATGTGTAGGTCATTTTAGAGCTAAGCTAGGTAAATAGGTCATTTTGGAGCTTACTAAGGTTATTATGTCATTTTCGAGGAAAGTAAGGTAAGTCTATATCATTTTGGAGGTAACAAAGATTATCATGACATTTTTTAGGAAAGAAAGCTAAGTATAGCTCATTTTTTGTCTAACTTAGGTAGTTATGCCATTTAGGAGGAAAGTAAGCTAAGTATGCATTTGTTAAGAAAAACACTAGAGAAAACTTACCCTCATCACAACAAATGCGATGAAGATCGCAACTAAGGTATTGATCCAACGGCATAATGATACCAAGCCTCATTATCAATGGCATATTTTCTAATCTTCTTAAGCTTCAGGCGCATTGCATCCATCTTCAAGCGCATTGCATTCATCTTCATCTTGTGATCATCGACGACATCGGCAACTTACAACTCCAATGCCATCTTCTCTTATTCAATTCTTTTAATTTTTTCTTTAAAATACTCATTTTCTTTTTCAACTAAATTTAACTTCTTGACAACAGGATTGGTTTCAAATTCCGGTTCACATACCTCCTAGATTAAAATATCTCTATGTCAACTTGATGGCCATAATTTTCATAAATGAGAAATGCAACAAATAGTTATGAAAGAGAATTTACCACATCAGAATCACACATACCGTTGTCTACCACAACATACCTGGATGACTTGCAAATGGGACAATAGTTCAAGTCCACATACTGAAGCCTAAATAATACACATCCTTTCGCACAGGCATGTATCTTCTCATAGGGCATCTTAAGAGCACGGAGAATTTTGTCTGACTGGTACAGGTTTGTAGGTAGTACATGTCCTTTGGGTAGAAAACATCCAAATATTGTCATAATTGCATCATAGCATTATCTTCCCAAGTTGAATTGAGCCTTCAAAGCCATTATTTGTGAGATGGCATCCAGCTGACAAAGCTCGGTGTGCTCGTGGAGAGGATGTTTTGAAGACTCCAACATTTCATTCAAGGCCTTTGCAGATTCCTCCATCTCATCGTCTGAGTCCCGAGCATCATCAAAGTCTTGCACCATGTCTTGCATCCCGGTACCATGCTCATCGGTGCAACGACGAAGCACCTCAGGTCTGGCACATTGTGCAGACTCGCCATGAAATATCCACCCTGTATAATATGGCGTAAAACCCCACTTCTGCAAGTGTTTGCCCATTTCATCCTCTATCCTATTGTGCCAATTGTTGCACTCGGCGCAGGGGCACCATGTTGTCCTCTGGCCATTTGCAAATGCAGCTCTCAGAAACCCCTTGGTTTTTATTAACCATTCAGTGGTCATGTCTTTCTGACTAGTGTGACCGGTGTACATCCACGCACGATCAGTCATCTTGCCTAGCTAATGGACACATAAGAAATATAT
>NC_041392.1:481124579-481124915 GCF_002162155.2 Triticum dicoccoides | reverse complement strand
GTCCTCTGACCATTTGCAAATGTGGCTCTCATAAACTCCTTGGTTTTTGTTAACCATTCAGTGGTCATGTCTTTCTGACTAGTGTGACCGGTGTACATCCACGCACGATCAGTCATCTTGCCTAGCTAATGGACACATAAGAAATATATATATATATATATATATATATATATATATATATATATATATATATGAATCAACATGTATATATTCATCAGTTAATGGAGTTTGTCACTTTTATTATGTCCATGCAACCTAGACGCTAATAGGTAAAGATAGGTCCTAATCCCACCCGAGTATGTGTAGATTGGGTTCATTTTCCCATGCCCTGCTCCG